>NW_009938771.1:121972-130734 GCF_000696875.1 Nestor notabilis | reverse complement strand
CCGCGGCAATCCCGAGCGCAGCGCAGGGCCTCCTCTTGACGCAGCGCTGGTGGAGCAGCAGAAGAAACGCAGCTCCCGCTGTTAACTGCTTATTGCGGTAACGGTAACAACAAAGAACAACTTACGAGAAGAGGTCTTAACAACCCGAAGGGATAAAGCCAGCCCTGAAGGTTTGTCCTATAATTGTAATCTGCTGCAATTGGCTTGGGTGTTTTGGCACCATTTACTCACTGACACGTTTGTTGTAGCACGATGGCCAGTGTAAAAGTAGAAGATGGAATAACCTTCTTCGAAAGAGAAATAAAAGAGTTTTGCACCGAATTAAAAAGCATTTGTGTCACTGAACAAATCACTCAGACTCGAGCACTGAGAGATTCATGCAAGGATTTCATAAAAGCACTTACAGGTAAAAAGGCTCTATGTTCCTCTTACCTCTACTTTTTCAAAGTTAATCATCAAACTTCTCCAGATAACTGAAATATTTTTCCATTGCAGAGAAATGGTCCAAGAAGCTGAAAGAAAGGGACCTGATGATTGATAAAATTCAGGAGTATAGCAATGGTACAGTATGGTGTTTGATTTATTGTGTCTAATATGTTTAAACTTGATACAGCTGAATAATATGTTTAACATCCCGTTTTAAAAGGTAACAAACAACATCAGAATGAAGGCAGAATTAAAAGCAAACATATTTAGTTGGTTAGGGGACAGGATGTAAATTGCAAGTCAAAAGCAGTTTGTTGGAAAACTTCATTCATGGTGCACATAAATAAAGGTCTGGTAAAAGTTTTCTGTATGCTGGTCTTGGTGCCTAAATATTTAAAACAACAAAGTACCAGAACTTGCTGACTGCAATAGGAAAAATAAATTAAATTGCTTAGTCAAGTTAAATATTGTGAGGTTACTTACGCCTCTTCCATGTTAGGAACAGAGTACAGTCAGCCTATCAGTCTAGGATTAACTTCTCTGAATTTGTAGTTAAACTTCAGAATATCAGATAAAAAATAATTGCAAATCTAGATAAAAAATAATTGCAACTCTAGTGTCAGTCAGTGTTCCCATTCCTTGCTTTCTTTCAAATTATTTGCCTGCGTACAGGGTCCACCATTCTCATGCTTTCAAGACGAGTATAGTGCTGGCACCAGAAACAAATTGCATCTGATTGAAGTATCAGAGAAGCCCACTACTTAGTAGCTTCTCTTCTGAATAACTTTCAGCTTTTATTTGATGATCTTAGTACGATTATGCTGACTACACTCTTCATCTAAGGTTGCGTGCATTTAACTGGGTTTTATTCAAGTAAGTCATCTCAGACTATATAGATGAGTAGTAAATAGCAGGGACCTAACTAATCAGCTGTATATGTTCATATTTACTTGCCTCCTTTCAGAGTTGCTCCAACAGAGCCAATGCATATCAGAAAATCAAGAGCACTTGACAGAAATAAATGCTATCCTTAATCAAGAAAAGCAGCAAAAGAAGGACTTGACTGACAGCATCCAAGAGCTTAAAGAACAGATGAAGAAGGAAAGTAAGCAAGCAAAGGATGAGTATATTTTCTTACTTAGAGGAGGAATTGTTTTCAACACTTGTTCTTGATGGGCTTTTCTACTGTTCCAAACATTTTTTAATGCGCTTGTTTCACCTTTACTTTGATATTTATGGTGGCTTTTAAAATTCTAGCAATAGCTTCTAAATCCAAAAGCACTAAGGAGAGAGAGGAACAACTATGCAAGTTGAAAACATTCTTTGAAGAGAGGCTTGGACTGGAGATATGCAGAACTCACAGTAAGTTTCCATGTGCAGTGATACAATATGGTTAATGTTGGATTGTGCAATGAAGAACATCCTAGCTTAGACAACTGAAGAGTTGTCTTAGTCCAGGTATTACCACTGTCTCTCAAATGGCAAAATACAGGATACTAAAATGCATTTGTCTTTCAAAGAGACATGGGTTGCTTAACTAAGAATATTAATTGGAACTGTAGCTTCATATTATGACTTTTTTAGTCATCATTGTGACTCTCCAGCAGAGGTTAATGGTGTTGTTTGTATTTGCTTTAGATGAACAATTACAGTTTATATTCAGACACATTGACCACAAAGATCCCGACAAACCATATGTGTGTACCTTTTCCATAAATGAACAAGGAGATTACGAAGGTATGTGAATTTTAATTACTTAAGCAAAATCTGCTGCCCCTATTCGGAAAAAAAAAAAAGAAAAAAGGTGGTGGTGGGAGGAGAATGAAGTACCATTTAGTTGTAACCTTTATCTTCCAATTTGAGTGATAAATTTAGCAATATTTTTAGTAATATTTTTAAAAATGGAGCTTCTCTTGTTAATGTGTATGAAAATACAACTGCTTCACCCACCTCCAATTGTGGAGTTGCTGTTACTCTGTGTCAAGCAAAGCAGGAGAGAGACGCACAGAGAAACTGATGTGTCAGTTTGTAGTCTGATGCTAAAGTGAGTGTTCATGCTGACAAGCATAGTTCAATTCATTTGAGAAGTCTAGAAGGCAGGAGAAACTAGGTTCCCCAGTACTGAGGGGAGCCCTTACAGCTGTTTGGCATAGGAGAAAGGCTAAAACTTGAAATCCACCATTCCGCCTCTGTAAGCAGGCCTTTGAGCTCTTAAAGCTGGTTTTGCAACATGGATCTTACTTCAGTTAGGAAGATCAGTGGCAGTAATTTCAGTACTGTGCTGAGCAGCTTCTAGATGAATGCTACTGTTGCTTTGCTGTGCCCATGGACTTGAATAGATTTCTGTTTTTATTAATTCAAGTCTAAACTATGCTGAAGTTAAAAGTTTATCACATGCTGGCCTACATCAGTTTTAAATCTGCCTGCCTGCAGAGCAACAAAAATGTTCAGGAACGCATTTCAGTTTCTGAGCAGGGTGTGGATTACTGGGAATTGCTATAACAATTCAAGCAGGAGCACAGCACTGAGCAAGAGGCTTAGAAATGTAAAAAGAATTTGAGTGGTGTTTTAGGCTTTATCTGCTGAAAGAAAATGATTTAATGGGCTAATCAAAAAGAATACTGAAGTAAGCTAAAAATACAAAGATAAACTGCATTTCTATTCCATAGGTGTGGAAAAACACTTAATAGAAGTTTGGGTTTGTTTGGTTTTTTTTAATAGTCTAATCTCTTGGAAATTCATGTCTTTTTAGTGACTTCCTGTACTCCTCCTCTGGATTGTATAGAAGAGTTCCACCTCAAAGTGAGAGAAACTAACAATTTTTCTGTGTTTGTTGCCAACATCAGAAAAGCTTTTGTTGCTTTATCTTATAAACAGTCTACATAAAACAAGCTTGTATCTCTAGCTGTACAGCACTCTCTTCTTTCCTTCCTCTATTGTGAAAGTATGTAATTACTCATATCTTATTTCTCAATAAAGAAAAATAATGAAAATGGTATTTTAGTCCACAATTACGTACAGATATTTTGGATCATTTTTAAAATAACAGTATAGCTATTTGCTTAACTGAATGGCTCCAGTCATGGAAATTTTGATCCAGTAGCAAGTAATTTAATGATGTGATGACCTCTATTTAGCTAACCCAGGAAGACATTAAAAAGAACTTTCTGTAACATATGGGTCGCTTCCAAATGCATAAAAGCATCTTTCAGGTTTGTGTGTGTCTGGAATAGGTCTGAAACCTACCAAAATGATGCAGCGGAGCTCAGCACAGTTACCTGTGTCACAGATGACTATCTAATTTTTACCATTTTGTACTCTTCAGTGTTATCGCTCATTTTCATGTATGTAAATCATGGGGGTTTTTGGTCAAACTATGTATTTTAGTGTCTATTCTTGTCTGTGTGCCTGTTTCTGTTTTAGTAACAAAACCATTTGACGTACATGCTATTCTTGAATAAAGTTTTTAATAGGAGCAGGTAGAAACTTTGTATTGATTTGATGAGAAATCCTAGAGACCTGAAATAGAACCCTGCTTAGCCCTAAGGTTCCTGGCTCCCAAAACACCTCACTGAAGAGCTGGCCTGAAACTTCAACTGCAGTGACAAAGTAACTCTTAAGATTACCAGCCTTAGCATGTTTTAGAAGAGACTAGTCATTTTGCTTTACTACATAAAGCATGTTGTAGTGACAGACTATTTATTCTCATTGCAAATCTTAAGGCAAAACCCAAAGTACGAAATATAGTAGTTACAAATAAATAATCCATGCATCTTGCAGCTTACCAAGAAGAATATTACTGCCACAGTACTCAGCTTTGATTAGAACTATTCTTTTTATATTTTATTTGTATAGCCTTCTCCTTTTCACAAAATATTTAAATGGACAGCTGCAACATGAAAGAAAACTCTTAATTTGATAATATAGTTCAAATAAAACCATACTAAATTCAGTACTGAAAATTCTAGTGAAGTGAAAGACCACTTGAATTGAAAACTAATGATGTAAAGAGTAAAAATATCCAACACTTGGAAGACCCTGTGAACCAGTATTTAAATTCTAACATTTTCTAATAAAAATAACCCTTAAACTATTGAAACACACCCTGAGTACCAGACAAACGCTCAGGCTTACTGCCATTTTGTTTTCTTGTTCATCCCAGGCATGACTCTTGGTTTATTGATTCTAACAAAATTACTGTGCCAAGATTGCTATGTACAGAACATAAAATATCTGACAACCACTGCACTGGAATTTACATTCCTAGGAATTATTTGCTAGAAAACATGGCGTGCCTGGTTGCAACTACTCTGTGTATACACCAAAGGCAAGAAATAAAGTTTGAAATGTTTATTGTGTGTAGTTTAAACCTTTACAACTCCTTTTGGAATCTGAATTACAAACCTGCTTATATTTGCTTATAGATGCAGCTCTTTCTTACTTTCTCTAAAACAGAGCCAGGCATTCCAAAAAGCAGGTAAAAGCTAAGGAAGGATATGCAGTAGATTTTTTCTTTACTTACAAAATATGAAGTAAAACTGACTTGTGACATCCTTAAAGCAGCCTCTATGCTAGCTTAAGATCTGTCTTAAAAGCCTTAAAACCTTTGTGCCCCTATTGAATGGACTTAGTGCTTACAGAATTTCACAAACCTAGATTTGTGGCAATTTGGAATTTTCTATTTGTTGTGAAGCTGCATGACACAGTGATATCCAGTAACAAAGGACAACTAGGATAATTCTATACTGACCCAATAGATATTATTTTTGGGACCCCTGAGTACTGATTAGCAAACAAATACCAACTGCAATACCCAAAGAGCTTACGGGAAACCTCTTGAGCAAAAAAGGAATATGCAGCTTAGAGACCATGACACACAATCAACCAGCCCCCTCCAATTGGTGCTAGTGCTCTATGTATCAGCAAAATCCGGTCTATCTTAAGGCAGTCACAGATTTTAGTGAAGGTCAGTAAAGGCCTTTCTTTTTTCATAGATCAGTTTGCCCACTGAACATTGCTTTCCCTTTCAAACTGCTGACCTGTACTTAGGTCAAGCCTGAAATATGTGGGCCATCAGCTAATGCTGACCATACAGAAAACTGCTGTACTGAGTGGTGCTCAGCACCTCAGCAAATTTGTCTTGAAACATAATGTAAAAATGTAAAAAAAAAAAAAAAAAAAGTTTGGATTTATTAGATATTGGAAATACACTCTGAAATAACAAGGTATGTATGAAGTGAATTTAATCACAGTTGCTGTTTGTACGCTAGCTGGAGTCCTGGCTAACCAGTTATTACACATCTACTCAACCAAGAGTGGATGTGGCTGAGCTGAGTTTGTTGACAATTTTCACAAACCCTCTTGGATGTGGCTAGATGTATTTTGAAAAGCAAACAAACAAGTATTGGCTACACTAGTGAAAATTAAGACAGACATGGAAGTTATGCTGTGCTTCTGTCATATTCCAATTCTGCTGTGTTACTCACCGTCTTTTCTAATGCTTCAATAGACTGTGAGTTTATTCAATACCTTGATATTGTCTGAATTGGTCCTGTCATTACAATACTCAAATCACTGTGAACTCATTTGTGATTTATAAATTTTTAAAAGCCCTGCGCACATAAATCAGTTGGTCCCATAGGCAGATTACAGTACATTTTTTAACAATATGAACAAACTATACTAAATAATTATGGTAATACTCTTACCTTTTTGAAAGCAATAGTTGCAATCCAATTACATCAGGTTTTACTGCTGAAACAGGACTGTATGCCTGAAGGACTGGGGGGAACGACTCTGATTGATTGCCAGACAGTGAGAGCCCATCTTTTTGTCCTTACTATCCTTCATCACTAGCAATTATACACAAAGAACCCTTTGAATCTTGAGTTTAGAAACAAGTTGTTCCAGCAGAAGCAGAGGCAATAAAGCCTGAGTTCCTGCAGATCTGTGGTTTGTCCTTCAATGGTTCCATTCTCTTCACTGCCATATCCCAGCTCTTCTTTACAGTCTCCCTCATGGATGAGAGCCAGTATTGCTCCTGAGTTATGCTAGTTTAGCCTCTGCTTGGCTGCTGCTAAAGCCTACCCTTCTTCCAGCATGGAGCATTGATTTGTGCTTCTCTCTTTTACCTGGATGATGATTTTTAGTAGACTGTAAGAACAGCAATAGCTACAACACAATCTCTTTTTCACATCTGGGCTAATAGAGCAACAGCTTCAGAAGTTATGAGGGAGACTGACAGACTACTCTAAAAATAGTGTTTAATCATGGAATGGTTTGCGTGGGAAGAGACATTAAAGATCAGCTAGTTCCAACCATACAAGTGTGTAGTGGTTTTTTGTCTGACCTTATGTATATGTTAAGGTGGCTATGCACTGAAATGATGAACTGAAAGAAGATACAATTAGTGTTAATTTTATTTCCTTCCTTTTCAGTCATAGCATGTTGAACAATGCTAATTGCTATTGACATACCTGTTTTGTGACTGATAACTCTCTGCATGGAGACATGTTCTTTGACTGCCTTGCCTCAATGGATTCTTTTGCACTGGCTACTGGGTCATGGGCTCAGTTCTTCACTTCCCAGTATCTTCTGCACCAGAGCTCCAGCTGGACTAACTGGCTTGACAGAAAAACAATTCTGTTGAATGAACATCAGCTATACATCATTATGGTTTTGATTTAGAAGCATGCTACGCCTATGTTACACTGATGGCATTTATCATAAAGGATTCCAGGCATTTAAGAGCAGACTGAATGTGTTAGCTTTTTGGCTGAGGAATAGGTAGAAGTGGTAACAGTGGTGACCTCATGTGTGGTGTATTGTCTAAGTTAAAGCACAATACTTGCATGTGAATGTTTACCTCATAGATTAAAAATGAAACATGCAAGTAACTAATACTTAACTTTCCAAATGAACCAAATGAGATAAAATTGCTTGTCTAACTCCATGTCTGGCTCAGCCCCATTAATGGAAAGATAATGCATCAAATTGGTAATTGTATTCTTTTAACATTAGTTTTCAGTATCAGCATGACTTAGTAGCCTGCATTTCCTATACTCAGTGCAAAGGTAGACAAGTCATCTGATAAAATCATGTTTCTAAAGGAAAGAGGGGAAAACCTCTTCTGACATGTAATCCTCGATGCTGTCAACTGCAATTCTGCAGCAATTACCTGTCATTTTAGGCTCCAGCCTTCTCTAAGGATCGCCCATAATTCTGACAAGTCTGCTTGGGACTGTATTACAGTAGGGACCACTTTTACCAAGTGCTCTGCTAATGGCATTGCAATGAATCAAAACACCAAATTTACAGTCAATGCAATTTCTCATGCAATTTACATAAGAAAGCTGGTTTGCTTTTCTGAAGTTTCCCTCAACTATCATCTCTCAACTGTATTGTTTGGTGCAGAATAAGCATTAAAATTTTGCATCCAATCTTGCTTTTGATCATACATTAATCCTACCCCAGTGGCAGCTGATGTCATTGCTAGCAGTCCATTCTTCCCCTCTTGAAGAACGTAGTTTGCATTTTGTAGTAGCTACCTGTCAAATCTTACAGATGAGCTCTTATATAAGAATTCTCCCATGCAAAATAGCTTTGTCTGTGCTGGATGCTTGGACTAGTTGCTAGAGTAATGCAGACCATCACAGCTTAACTATGAGCAATCATCTCAATGATTCACATGCTCTTTATTTGGTGGAAGCTGCTTCTAGTGTGGACAGCAGTCCTGGTTCCTTTTTACATCCACCTGGTCCAGGGGGTACCACGACTTGGGCCACCACTTCCTCAACATTGCTGAAGGACCAAATGTTGGACCTTTAAGCAATTTAGACTACTAACATGCAAATCCTTTTCTGGAGCTGGTATATAGATTAGGTTGTCCCGTAAAATAACAGCTATGGGTACTCATCTCACTTGGAGATTGTTCAGTGAGAAACTGCATCTATAAATGAGATACACTAACACCTACTATGGCTGAATTAAGTTTAAATTAAAGTTAGATGAGAGACCACACAAATATAACTGTAAAATGGCAAGCCTTTTTGGTAAGAAGCAGCTCGTTCAAAGATACTTTAGGAGAGCAACAGTAATTAGAACTACTATTACTGGAGTTAAAAGGAGAGGTTATCTTTAAAAAACAAGCTCAGACACAGGACAGAAAGTTGCTAGTTAGGTTAATGCAGGAGGGAGCCAACACAATTTTAATTAAGGAATTTACATATTACCTGTGAATTTAGGGATGATTTTTTCATGGTGGGGGATTGCATAAAGTTGCCTAAATATAGCAAAAAATGCTATTGACATGCAGTTGTACTGGAGCCTTGCTCAGT
>NW_009938771.1:36946-121941 GCF_000696875.1 Nestor notabilis | reverse complement strand
TGAAAAATAACCTGTGTAGTATTTTCTACACTTCTATCAGAGGTACAGTGCTGTTTTTCAGATGTTTAGGAAAGGATATTAATTGCGGAATATAAATGTATGTTACCATCAAGCAGCTTTAAAAAGTACATTATCTTTTCATCTAATTAGTGAACTTTAGCACTAACATTATAAATTGGTCATGCTGCTCTTACAGATAAAACTACAATAATCAACTATGTTGCAGTACTTAATTTTAGATTGCACTTTCCAGTGACTAAAAGCTGATGGTTCTGTGTCACATCTAAACAATTATATTTGAAAGCCAGAACCTTACAAACACCTAAGTGTTGCACACAACTATGCATTCATCCAATCCCTCGGCAAGAATCATCAATGGCTTTGCAGACTCAGGGCTGAACACTGGTATAAAACACTTTCCTCAAGTGTATTTTATCCTGTAGTGATAAAGCTGCCTTCTAAGGTATGAGCTGGAAGGCATGTGAGCCTTATCCTTGCTCGCTGCAAGAGAGACCCTCCTGTGGGCACTATTGTCTTCTACCGGCAGAGCTCTGCAGAGATAAGCCTGGCATGGCACACGCTTTAAGTATACCATTATTCTGCCCAGTTAATGAATAGTTATCATTTTATCAATTTGTTTTGCACAAATAGGTTTTGGATTATTGGAATTCACTTTTCACAGAACTGCAGTCTCTGGATTTTACACTCTAGGAGGGAGGGCAGCAACTGGTAAGAAGTCAAGATATGTCATGTTTGCCCACTGTGCATTCCAGCTTCACACCTATTCCACATACCAATGTACATTCGGCATCACTCATACTTTCTGAGTGTGTTCACATTCTAAAATTCCCCAGCATGAGAACTCTGTGGCAAAGAGCCTACAACGACCATATGACAACCATCCTGAACTCTTCTAAACCTGAGCACAAATTGGCATCCTGCTCTGTGAAATAGATTGAAGAAGGTAAGCCAATGACAAGGGTAAGCAGTGTAGAATCTGTCCTTTCAAGGGACAAGACCAGCATCCTGCAGAACAAGGCACAAAGTGACCAAAAAACCCAGCAGAAATCAGGGAAACGGCAACACTCCACCCACACCAGCAGAGCCAGGACTAACAGCGTGGAATGAGAATCCCTCCTACACAAGCTCCCAGCCTCTGTCCATTACAGCATGATGAGCTACTGTGTCGTGCGGCAATTTGCGCATCTGGCACAGTTAAAACATTTGGATTCCTTCCACTCACCTTCTGTACCACAGTAGACCATGCTGTCACCTTTCAGCTCTTCTAAAGCAGCACAGACCACCTGTCACCATCTTCTAAGAACCACTGTGTTTCTTGTACAGACTTAAAGGCAGCACATCAAAAAATTCTTGCTCTTTTTCACTTTATCCCAAGCCATCTTCTGTACACAGTACCTCTCCCTGTGCTACACAAGTTGTGGGGTATATGCAGAATAGGAAGCAAAAGACGTTAGACATACAACTGGACTAATTTCCACATAATTAAATCTCTTCATAATTCTCTTCAATACAGAATTTAAATGCCATATTAAAAGCACTGCTCTCTATATATTATCATGGGGACATATTAATAACTACAGTAATTAGTTCTTTAAGCAGAATGCAAATCTCCATGTTTACTTCTCTTCAGAGCAAAACTTCAGCTGATGTGTGAAGATTCTTACATAATCAGTGTTTTATGAGAACTGTTGCATCACCTTTCTGCTGAAGCTGTAGGAATGTTTTAATGCATCCCATTTCTAAGTGCTTCCTCATCACCTTTTAATGCTGCATCAGAGCCTGCCTGACAATCGTATTTTGCAGGCTTTACTTTGGTGAGTGTATGAAAGCAATTCCAGCTCAGTGCATTGCTACACATGGATAGCTCCTTGTTAAAAAAGTAAAATAAAATAAAGCAAAACCCCTATTCCTTTTCATAGTAATGAAAAAAACATAGAATCCTATAATAATTAAGCAAGCAGATTTGGTCTGCTCTAGTGGAAGAGGTCTGAAAGATTCAGCTTCCTTGGCAAAATCAAAAGCTTCAGCTTTTTCTTAGGAGAATCACTGCGTAAGAGTGGTTCTCTCACTTCCAGAAGTAGTTAATAGGTGGTACTTTGCAGAATGACAGTTTAGCCATAAACATCTAAATGAACATCTACTTTTAAGAAACTCTTAAAAGAAACACCGACTGAAAAGAAGACAGCTTTTCCAAAGTGGGTCCAGCTGGACATTAGGAATTATTAACATGCAAAATTTTACTTTTGGAATCCTAGTGAAATGTCTTTTTTTTTTTCCCCCTAAAAATATTTTAATTTCTATAGAGAGAACTTGTCCTTCTAACACTTACTGTTACAGTTTTATATAAGAAATAACACAAAATACTGCAGTGACTAAGCCAAAAAGACATACTTGGATTTGCTCCAGAAGTGCTGGAGTCTGCAATGTGGGTAACAATCTTTCAGCTAAAGCAAAGCAAAACAGTTTGCATTTCACAGAAATAAGAAGAAAACTGACACTACATTCCTAATATTTATGTTTATTATGAAAGTGATTCCAAATTAAAATAGCCCACAACACTGATTGGTTCCAGAGATTTTATGAGGAATCATTATTTTCCATATTAAAAAAAACCAAAACAACCAAACAAAACCAAACCAACCGAGTTAAACACAAAATAACTTCCAAAGTTCCACACAACAGCTATACATGAAAGGACCTCTAGATAGCACATCACTGTGTCTGGGACAGTGGAATTCCTATACGTCACTGCATTCTGAAAGAGTTGCTCAAGCACAGGATTGTCATGAAAACACAGGTGAAATAGTGCCATCTGCCCCACCCTGACTTGCAACAGGCAGTCAACATGCACAGTGTGGTATGAGAGCTCAAGTATAAAAGTTAAGCCCCAGGACTGCAAGAAGCTGAAGCTCAACAGAAGCTAGAAAATGTGTTTTATTGCACAGATCATATTAGGTCATGTAAGACAATAATTTTTATCTTCTGTCTGACATGTGTAATTATTGACACAGCTCCAAAACATTATTTCATAGCTTTTCCTCCAGTTTTTTAATTGAAAGCAATTTCAAAGACTGAGAATTCTGTACAACACAAACACTGTGTTTTCATTGCAACTACAATCAGAAATCTTTACAATTTGAAGGCTATACACCTACACCTCTTTTCCAGACTTCCACTAGTGCTTTTTAAAAAGAAAAGAAATAAATGAGAAAGGTTGTCTTACTGAAGTTCCCATTAGGTCTCTGTTCCAAATCAAAACCAGTCAAAACAAGTAATACAAACTGGTTTTGATTTATGGTTTAAAGGCAGCTGTAGTTTGCAAAACAGTGCACTTAGGCCTAATAGGGTCTACATTACAGGAAGGGTAAAAAGTATTCGATAGCTCCTCTCACATAAATGTCACAAGAATTAGACAATAGGAGACATACAAAAATGAGTTGTAGCAAAGAGATTAAAAAATACCAAAGCATCAACTGTAGAAAACAGTGGCAGCCCGTATTTCTCTGAGAATATGGAAGGCTGCAGTAATGAGAACATGAATGAAACAGGCATTAGGCTTCCTACTAGAATACTCTGTAAAACACACAACGGTGTCTAAATCAACCAGTGATGATCACCATTGACATTTGCTGCAGGGTAACAACTTTTGCCCTTGTGTCGTGTTCAGAACCAGAAAGTGATTTTCACCTGAAAGAGATTTAAGACAAGAATCACTTCACAGTAAGCAAAGCTTTAGTGCACCTACTTGGATCTCAGAAAAAGGATTTGGCATTGGTGGCCACACAGATTGGTCACAGGCCAAGACAGGAGCATGTGAAGCTGTTACACCTGTTCCAATTCTGCTGGAATAATTAAATAACACATAGAAAAAACTACAAAACGGCAACAAGGAAAGAGCACAGGACACTTTGGTATTTTAGAACTAGCACTAAACGTTGATAAGATCCAAAAGACTCCCATGTCCACCCTTGTTGTTTGATCACATATTTCTACCATTTTCTGCAATGTTTAATTTTAGTTTTTTATGAAAAACAAAAGAAGAACAACAACAACAACAAATTAAAAACTCAAACCACTAAAACCCCACAATTTGTTTTTTGACACAAAATACACCAATATGGGCAATGCTAAACAAAGGGAGACCTGAATCTTATTTTACTATATTCTGGGCTGGCTAGGGAGAGTCGACAAATTCTTACTATTTACTAATAAACTCTACATATCATGTCTTAATTTTTCTACTTCAACATCTCAACCACTGTGTCATGTACTGTACTATAAAAAGGGAGCATAGAAGTTGAAGACAAATACGTTACAGGATAAAACCCCTCATTTCTAAAATTACTAAAATGACAATTCTACGAAAGGTACTAATACACAGAACCTTTTAAGATCTTGCATTTACTATGAACCATGAGAGTCATTTCAATTAATTGCCTGGAATATATGCAATTATCCTCTAAATACTTGATGATCTCCAAAAGCACCTTGCAAAGCTCTTCAGCAGATAAGCAAATTTAACTGAAAAAGGAAATAGTTGCATGACATTCTCTCTGCAGAGTGGAAGATGATGCCAAAGTTTTGACATCTATTGGTTAAAGCAATGAATCGAAACACACTGCCACTTGTGATCACCAAAACACTTGGTCCTTCCCACTAAAGACAGGAGAAAAAAAAAAGTGTGAATTTTAATATTCATAAAAACCCCTATAGCTTTAAAGTTTAGTGAAGTTCTTAGTGCTTCCTTACTCTCATCCCATTTCCCCAAATGTGTTTGAATCTCCCATCTCACCTATTTTCCAGACATACCTGTATTAAGTTTATTCTAGACTGCTAAGAATGGACTCCGAAAAGCCAGGTTTGTGACCAGGAGTGAGCTGAAGTGTGGCAACTGTATATATACTTTAGTGCCTCATAAATGCAACTGAATTTAAACCTCAAAGGAAGAGTTTCAATCCAAGTTGCAGTATTTAACAGCGAGAAAACATTAAAAGCATACGTAGCCAGCAATGGTAAAGCATCTTAAGGGTTGTAGCCTTGACTGCACATCTGAATCAACACTATAGAGCACAGCTGGGGAGGGCCAACAGGGACCAAAGGTCTCCTGCCCCTTGCACACAGATTGTAATTGGGAACTGCTCTCTGCCCTGATGTGAACAACATGATAGTACTATTGTATGTTGTCTATGTTGATAGTTCAGAACAACATTCTGTCCCCATGTAAGACAAAATATTTTGCCAGAATGCCATTTTTGTAACCACCTTTGAAGAAGGGAAATGGTCCAGTGAAGGTTGTATGTAACCAACACCATGGAAGAGGTGTGTTTAAACTGTTGCTCTCAATTACCATCTTAGCTGGTCATATTTCAGAAGTTGTAATGGTCATCCAATATATCCCAGGATGGTTTTGGTTTAAAATCTTGGTATCATCTTGACAGTAATTACTAAACGACTGCCACTTCAAAAACTGTCCATTACAATCAGTGTGTTTTCACATGCACAACCTGCCCTGCAGATAACTGTAAGGAATCAGAGGCCCAGGAAACAGATGATTAAAAACAGAGGCAGAGGAATGTTTCGGGGAGAAGGAGATTTGAATAAGACTCCCTTGCTCAATCAGATATATATGCTATGTGACTGTTGAATTACAAGTTTACCTGGCTTTTTCAAAAGATGCTCTGTGGGAAGTAAAACTGACACCTCTTCTCCCATGATTTACAATTTCTCTGCTTTTTTTCACCTTTACCTCCACCTAAGCGGAGGCACGCTTTTCATTCATGTCATTCTGCCCTTACTTTTAGTACATTTTTTGCTAAACACATAAGGTCTCTATGGATAGTAGATGTTTCAGTAATTTTGAAGAGTGACAAATCTTGGTTTTTCAAAAGAAAGAAGTGTGAACACAACTTTCTTCAGTGGAGCTGTATAAAATAAAGCCTTTAAACATGTTTTATGGCATTAGAAACCATCTGCATTTTGCTATTTGCATAGGTGGAAGGAATCATAAAGATATCCTGTCTTAGAGTTCCAGCTGAACACAGCACTCCAATCCCTTTGTATATAGAAGACACATTATTACACATTAATGTTACATTTATTTCCTTCCTTTTTTTTTTTTACTTTTTTTTTTTTTTTTATTTTACATTTCTTTCATTTGACCCCCCCTTTTTTATTTTTTCCTTCTTTTTTTTTTTTTCTTTTTTTTTTTTTTTAATATATATATATACAAGTCTTTGGTCTGTAAGCACATTGGTTCTGTGTGCACATACACAATACTGTTGAACAGTAGGTTGCATAGTCTGTTACCCAAGAACCTCACCTACTTTTGGCACTGCTATCACAAATCCCAGAAAAGCGTCCTGCAAGATTTGCATGATCCTTAGCATCCTACACCAAACTTTGATCTAGACTGGAAGAAGTGTGTACATAATGTTTAAAAAGATGTTTATTTTGGATGTTCGTCTTCTTTGGGACACAGTTTGTAAATCTTGGATGAAAAAGGAGTGCGAAATTGTTTTACAGACACCCTTATTTTATTTGTAGAGGTGATAAAATTCTGCTGAGTGTTCAAAGTTTGCTGTGAATTACGTTAAGTGAATTTTGCTGAGATTTTCATGCATTTAAAATAAACTATTCCTAATAACGTATGACATTCTGACTTCTCTCTCTTCACCCTACCAAGAAAGTGGCATAATTATGAGACCTAGACTGAACTGTGTCCAAGCAAGCAATGAGCTTTTCATCTGCTGTTTTTTCCATTACACCCCTGCTCTCATCCATCTGAACGTGCAAGAACAGTTACAGGAGTGAGGTCTGGATTCACAATGGTGCACTTGAACAAACAACTTTCAACATGGAATCTCTGCAAAAAGACACCAGTATCTGCAGAGATCAAAAAATGTAAGGGAAAAATAAAAAGAAAAAAAAATTAAGAAAGTGAGAATGAGTTTATCCTAACATCAATGTTTTTGGGTATTTGCACAACAAATCAAGTCTACCTCTAATGCAATTAACCACCAAATTGAATTTTAAATTATGCTAAAATAACTTCCTACAATTACCACAGGTTTTTTTCCCCAAATTGCTGATTGACCACATTACCTACTATTTAATATATCAATTCAGTGTTTAAAAACTTTATGTTGGAGGAACGGCCACTGTGATTTGATAGGCAATTTCAGTACCAGCACTTTTAAACACAAAGATAGCAAAAATATCTGAAGCAGATCTAGAATCTATAAAGCTATGTTCTATCTTACTGTAAGTAACAAATCAAGCAACTATTACTTATAGCAGACTTGGCAAAAGCAACAGGGATGGACAGAAGAGATCTGAGCGTAATGCTCTCCACCACTGAGAATCCCAAGAGATAAAGTTTGAGAATGGATATTCCCTTTTGTCCAGAAGTTCCCAAAAGAATACAAAATAAATAATATTTCAAAGACAGTACTAGTGAAAATACTGCTCCCATTTTGTCAGTTACATACACATACAGCATGCCTACGTATACAGAATGGTGTGTTGTCTTCATTCACAAACAGGAAATATGGCAGTGCGCTATCAGAATGCTTTGATACTCCTAATTTTTTCTGATGCTGAGATATATGAAAAAAATGCATTCACAACTTATAATTTACTTCCAGTAGCAAACAGTTCATTCTGTTCGTGTCTCATGATTGAACTCAAGGATTAATGCTCCTCTGAGCAAGTGCCACCAGTGAGATACCCGTTTGTCCCATTGGCACCGCTGGTCCCATTAGTGGAGATAGCGCTGTGTGGGGTCTTTGAACGAGGTACTGTTTCTTCCTCATCTGAGCTTGACTCAATGTCACTTCGGTCATCCTTTGCTACCTGTAGAATTTGACAAAGAAGTAAGCAGTAGATCATTGCAAGGAAACTACTGAGCTTTCTTGTTCAAGAGAATCAGGGAATTCAAACATTTTTCAATTTGAGCTTTGAAGGCAATCTCAGCTTGGACACACGTCTCTGCCTTTGCCTGCCTGGACTCACTTCAAACAGAGATGCCTGCATACACATATGCTATATGCAAAGGCAGGGTAAGAACTTTGCACTGGTGCACTGAAGGTAGTATGTCCAAGTGAGGACAAAGTGCTCAAGGCAAAGGGTTGTGCACAAGCTGAAGTAACCAACAATCCAAGCTCCCAAGTTCAATCTAGCCCCAGTCTCTCTGCCCTTCTACTACAACTTCATTTTTTGTGCTTCCTTCAGGTTGCTTCTTTTTGACCTGATAATACGAAATATTCAACTCAGCTTCTTCCCTGTCACCTCCCAGCTCATTCTTTAGAGGCCGTATGGCTCGAGGGAACAGTGCTACAGGTGGCAGTAGAAGACAGGAGTACTGGTTGAAACGTAACTCACCGCACCAGGTAACTGCAGTCTCTGACTTCAGGCAAGTGGTGAGAAGGGGACTTGGAAACCATGGACATAGTCCACTTCAGTCCCTATCACAGGAACCACAAACATACTTGAGCAGTTCAACTGGCTGCCCAATGTGTCACCGGAAATCTGTTCCAGAAACAGACTGACCTTAATTGCTAGGGATTTCCTGCTAATTTCCAGTTGACTTCTTTCCTGCCAGTTTATACCCATTTACTGGGTGAATGCTGTTCCTTAGGTTGAGTCCATTCTCCAACTTTGTAGAGCTCTTTGAAGATCACAGAGGAAGTTCACTCAGTTTGAGAGCTGAATCTCTTTAGAATCCCTGAGGTGACTTTGCTTCACCCCATTCAGTCAGATGCACCCAAAACAAGCAAAAACATGAGGAAGCCAATAACAGGCAGGTTAAGGAGAGCTAACAGGGCAACAGAAAACAAAATCCTGCAAAGGAAAGGCTCTGCCTGAGCTGGTTTTAATGAATGCTTTCCCCAGGGAGGTAACAGTGGCACTGCCAATGTGTAGGATTATAGGATAACTCAGGCCAGAAGAGACCTCAGGAAGTCTGTGCCCAACGTCCTGCTCAAAGTAGGGTCAGCTGTGGAGTCAGGTACCATCACCCAGATTTTCACCCAGCCTGATCTTGAAAAACCTGTTAAGAGTGCATCAGACAAAGTAAAAAAAAACCCAACATCAATGGAAAGAGGCCTAAAGTCTAAGCTACATGCAGCATTAAAAATGCAGCTTTCCATGCCTGCTTCTACCCGTTTGTATAGCTGAGCTTCTAATTCGTTCAGAATTCGTTCACATCCATGCTGTGCTGGTTGCCACACTGGGCAGTTACAATTGACTTCAGCAAATGGACATAAAGGGGGCAGAACACATGGCAAGTCTCTTTCCCAAAGAAATCAAAACTCTTAAAGAACAGGGCCACCACATGTAATTTTTTTTCTTATGATAATCCTCTTCTACTCCTGAAAGCCCTCATGACAATTCTGCTCTCCAGCTCTCACTTCAGAAACAGTCATTTGATCTGGGGCTCCCAATGTATCCCTGCAATATCGTAACACCTGACTGACACTGTTCTGCTTGGGAACAGATAAAAAAGAAACACACAGTTCCATATCCCTCCTAACAAGTAGTTTTTAATGTCAATGTCTAACAAGTCGGCAATTCTGATGATGTGAAACTAGATTTCAGCTGGAGGTCAGAAATTTGATTTCATAGTTACACAGCTTCAATTAACATTAATATAAAGGGACTTCAATATTAAAACTGTGGGAATACATAAATACACTGAGAATCATACTTTCATCAGATAGAAGTGAACGGGTTGAGTACAGGGTACTGAGTGTCTGTGATCAACACAAAGGCAGACTGGATGATTGAACAGTTCTGTGTCATCTTAAATTCTCTTAATATATCAGATTCACTGCCAATTTTTCTGCTAAGGTCCTACCCTAAAGCCAAACAATCCAAAGATCTTATGCTGCAGCCACTTCCGTTAAATATGTGATTCACTCTCCTTACTTTCAAAACGCAGCAACACACCAGGGTCTTCGGACCTAAATCCTGACATGAATGCTACACATCTTGCAGTACTTGGTTCTCTTTGCTTATCTCCAGAAGAGCACACTGGACTAATTTCTACAGAAGTCTAGAGAATATATATCTAGATTTATAAAACTCTGAAGCATAACAGTGAGTAAGAAACAGATGATCAGGATTAGTTAACAATTTAATGATAATTGCTTTATCAGCTGAGCTGTTCCAAAGGTGGATACTAGTCATACAAAAATAAAACAATAACTTAGGATGAAGATCCACTGTAAATTATCTGTAATGTGTTGTGAAAACACTGCTTATTTTACTGCAAAAATTAAAAGAATGGGGCTGCAAGTGAGGAAGTAAGAAGAACCTTCAGTGCCTATGTCATACATACGCTTCTTTAACCTGGTCACTGTCTTACTGTGAGTGTCTAACTCTGCTCTTGTACAATCTAGATTTTCTCCTCTGCAATTGTTTGAACTACAAGGCAGAGGACTTATGTTCTGAAGTATGCTTCCTGCATGGTGACAGAGCAGCTCCTGCTGATACAGATGTGTATAAAAATTTGTAACACAATAGCACTCAGATGCTACAGATAGAATGGGTTTTAATAGTATTGGGCAACACATAGGCAAAAAGTAAAACTGGCCTTTAAAGATAGCCTTCATTTAAATATTTAAACACAAAAAATGGATAAAAATACCAAGCAGAAACTACAAATTAAAACCAAAAAAACCAACAAACCACAAACACCAGCATTGAGCAGAAAAATCTTTAGCATAGAAAATTTAAAGAAACTTACATGCAAGGGGTTCCACTTCCCAGCCTTCCAGCACAGCACAAGGGAAAGGATAAACAAGCAGAGTAAGAGAGAGTATGAAGCACCCTTTGAAGTCACTGGTGTAATTCAGACAGGACAGCTGAGGCTAATAATCACTAAAAGCAGAAGAGACTGAAGTGTGGCTTCCAGGCAATATACAGTTCATGAATGCACTGTCTTCCATACAGAGCGAGTGGCAGATTCTGGGCTCCGTCCAAGGCAAGGCTGAGCTCTCCAGTACATTCATAGAAAGCAGTTTTCTGCAGAACAATCCCATTCACTTCAGGGGTGGTCACATGTCTAAAACATCTACTCATGCGCTTTACTCTTTAAGGACAAAATGCCCTGCACTTCACGTGATCTGCAAGTGTTAGTGCTACCATCTAAATGCGAGTGTTGTATCTGCACAGCAAGCGTAGTGGGGCTAGCATTTCTGTGAATTATATCTTCCTGAGAAATGTAACAATGGCAGCAAGACACTAAATTTTATCCCAAATAGTCTTGCTGTAGGAATTCTAGAAAGAAAACACGTAGTCCTTTACAGAACCTCATTAATACCAAACCCCAAAAGAGGCTGTGATTTGTAACTTTGCCACTAGCAAAGGCAGCAGATTTTCAATTTGTATTAGTATTACTATCACTACCAGCTGGGAAATGAACACTTTGCTAACAAATACTATAAAGAATAAAACCAGAACTGGCAGCCTCAAGAAAGCAGTTTGCTTGGGTTTGGTTTTTTTTTGTAAATCCAATTTCGCTAATGTAGTTTGGTTCAGTGTACCAAATTATAAAAGAGAAGTGTGGAAGCACATAAAATACAATCACTAGAAAGAGTATAATCTTGGTAGAAGGACTGGAATAAAGTTACCATGAAAAGAAAGAAGAGTTCACATAAAACAGTGTGTCTTCAGCAATGTGTTATGGATTAGAAAGAAAAAGTAATCGAAGTGATTGATCCTGTACTGGTATTGAAAAAGTTAAAATCTTAAACGTGAAACAGAAGCATGCTGTCTTACCTTGCCCTTTGATATAGCTTTGTAGGCTGCCTTTATGATTAGGTAAGACCAAAAACAGTGCAGAATTTGAAGAATCACAAGCAGCATGTTGAAGACCCACAAGGCAGGAAAATTGCCCAAAGCTTCATATAGTTCAAACAACGTTGTGTTTAATATCCTAGAATAGAAAGGGACAGAAAAATAATAACACTTTCCTTAAGCCAACAATCTAAAAGAAGCCCTTTTAAAATCAAGATAAGTACTTGATTAGATGGCATCCTCACAGATTGTTCTCAGAGTGACTCAGACTGAATCCCATGGGTGTCTCCAGAAAGAAACAACATAAAAATGTTGCTTTCAGTGTTTAATTTAATTTAACAAACATCACAAAGATCCTCAGAGTGCTCCCATCTGAAGCCCTCTCTCCCAAACCCAGCCTCAGAGCCAGTGGGTTTGTTTCAGTGTACATAGCTATGGATGTCTTTGCCCTCTTGGTATCAGCAATTTGAGTGATGTGCTGTGTGGAACTGAAAACAGCTGAGACTGTTGTTCAATTAAAGTGAGACTTCAGCGGCATATGAAACAGTGGCACATGTGTGTCAGGATTCAGCCTTCTGCAGGATTTTCTAAGAATGGGGGAGCTTTGGCTGAATATCCCATCATAAGCAGAGGAAACCTCAGCGCCAACAAGAATACAAAGTCAAAATAATCAACTAGTAGAGGGGCTGAATCCTCGGTACATGCACTAACCACTGAAGTATTGGATAGATATGGTGAGCTTTTTTTGCGCAAAATCCGATTTTCAAACCACCTAGGTACAAGCAAGAGTGAGGTTTAACAGTAACGTAAAGGACAGGTGGACAACCGGGATACATGCAGGCAGCAAGGCGTGAGAGACCTTCCTGTGGCCTTTCGATACTTAAAGGATGCTTATAAGACAAGCTTTTTAATAGGGCCTGTTGCAACTGGACAAGGGGTAATAGTTTCAAAACGAGAGCAGGGATCTAGAGGTGAAACACTGGAACAGGTTGCCCAGAGAGGTGGTAGATGCCTTATCCCTGTAAACATTCAAGGCCAGGTTGGCCAAGGCCCTGAGCAACCTGATCTAGTGGAAGGTGTCTCTGTCTGTGGCGAGGGGGGTGGAACTAGATGATCTCTAGAAGTCCTTTCTGACCCAAACCATTCTGTGATTCTATGAAATCCCAGCAGTTCTAGACATTTGAGCTAAGTTTTTGAGAAACAACATTTCAGATACAGGCAGTAACAGGGATATTGCAACATGACTTCTGAAGCTTTGTGAATACAGTGGTAACTATTCCAATTCTAATTAGCCCAAAGACTTTGCCATAGCAGATGATTTCAATCTGGACCTCAGCAAACAGCCTGAGAACAGAGGGTGGACAACAGTAGAAACAATGATATTTTTGGAAATAAATAATGATCTATGAATGCCTGTTAACTGGGGGGAGAAAAAGAAGGCAATATAAGGATTTGTCACCCTCCAACCATTTTCCCTGCTGGTGTAAAAATGCATTAAAAAGTCCATTGGCTTTATGTTTTCTTTTCTAAATTAACTATCAACCGCTAGCCACTAGATGGCACATTTAATCAAGCAAACGACTGCACAGCTCTTGGGCTGCACCAGCTTTGTCTGAAGGCAGCAGATGCAACTGAGGTCCTGCAAGGGCCTCAGAACAGCACAGCTCTCATTTGAAAAGTTAGAGATATTTGGCTCAGCTTCTTAATAAGCAAGCACATTTCCCACAATCCTTTCCAAGCACATAAAAATCAGCAAGTAATATTAGTAAGAAGCATGTGCAGACAGCAAACCCAGAACACAACAAGTAGTGGTAATGATTTGTGTATGAACAGTATTGGTAAAAAATCAACCAGTGATTTCTAATGCACTGGCCTTAATACGTGTAGGGCACTTCATAATAAATTTTCTACATTTTTATTTTTGCCTTTCTACACTAAACTGCATGTTTGCTCCATAATCTATTGAGAAGTAGATGTTTTATAACCTTACTATATAGCAGTGTTTTTACGCTGTCTTCTGTTTAATGGCGCGAACATCAGAAAAACAAACTCTTTTCCAGTTTGCAAAGACTCCATCACATTATTGCTTCTGTCAGCTATAACTCTTCAGTCTCAGCTTTGTGTAATTTGTTCTGCCAATGGTAGCTTTACATGGCACAGCAATACCCCACTTTATAATTCAAGGAGACGCTCTCATGCATATCAAAACACAGCTGTCATCAGCACTGTTTTACTTCACCAGTTCCTATTTCAGTTCTAACCACTATATAAAATTCAAACTCGAAATCAACAACTCCTGTGTGTAAAGCTACCTTTGTTTATATCCAACCGTCTTCTTTTACATGTAAAATTTTATATGCGTCGGAATTTTAAATGCAGTTCCTACAGGTTTCTGTTTATATTTTCATTCACTGAACCAAACTGACCTCTGGGAACTTCCATAGCAGCCAAGTTAAAAGAGCAGCATTAGAGATGCAGATGGTCTGTTCCCGCAGAAGTCCAAAATATCAGGAAGATAGGAAGGCCAAAAACAGTGCTTCTGGTTCCAAAAGTCATTTCATTGTGCAAGTAAGTCATCGTGCAAATAAGTCAGTATGTATTAGATACGGGAAATAAGCCTTCAGTGAAAAAGCAGACCTCTTTCTAACCTGTTCATGTCTGGCAAACTAAGGACAGGACTGGAAATTTTCATTGAAGCTGCACAAAGATCCCAGTAATTGCTCAGCATTCCTAAGGGGTCAGTGACCTGATGTGCAGGGTAGGTGTGCAGATGGAGCTAAGGCTATGCCTAAGCACGTAGGGCTAAGCCTGAATGAAAAATACAAAAAACTATAAAAAAAAGGAGGAAAGTAAATAAACTTTCTCTCTCAGAATACATCAATTATTTCATGTCAAAAGTCTGAAATGGGGGGAAAATTCATGAGGTTAGTAGGCAGAATACAGAGAGAAATTCTACTTATAGAGTCTGAGGAAGTGAAGGAGGGAAGAAAGGTTAGACAACTTTCCACCAACTCCACTGCTGAAAGGATTCAACAGAAGCATTTTAACCAACTACACAAAGAACGGACTGGAAAAAACAGCATGAGAGTGGATTACACAAAGAGAAAGTGTATATATGATGTATATGCAAATAAATCAGGTTCAAATACTCAAAAAGGCATTCAGGCACTTAAATCTGCAAACATGCTTGCTGAAATTTTTCAAAGCTCTCCACTGGTTAAATCCCAGCTTTTCATAATGAATGGTGGAAACTTTGACTCTTGGCTATCTGACTTGAAACAGCTGGACTTGGATCTCACAAGGAGAAATTACTCTAAGCTGCAAGTGCTCTACCTCTCTGAACCCTGGTCAGCATTTCTCAGGTCTCTGCTGTTTGAAGCAGAATGTTAGCTTCTGCTTTTGAAAATAGGTTCTGGACTGTAGCGATTTTTCTGAGGTCCTGAGAGATTTTGATATCTGGACAAAACTATATAATCTTATGGAAAGTATTCTTCCCTTATTAAATGCATCCCAAGCAGGGTCATGCTGCTGGCCACACGAAGATCTCAGTTTAGCATCCTGAATTAAGCAGTGTGCTTGATGAAGGCAAATGAAAAGAAATTCACCACTTAAAGTCCAATCTACTCTTACAGAACTGCGGGGTAGACTTTCAGGAATGCTGCCACAATGTCTGAGCCATCAGGAGAGGTAGTTCTGTACTTGCTGTACTACAAATGTAATTGAACACTCAGAATAAAATTAACAAATTTCCAACAACTAGGAGACAATCAGCTGCAACACACCAACACTTTTTTTTTTTTCCTCTACTGTCTATGTAGTGAGAAAAGCAATACTTGGAAGGCTTTCAGCAACAGGCCCACACACAGACTCAGGTAAGATTACACTCCTTTCCCTCGACTTAGTGGGCTCAACTCCAGGCTCTGGGATAACAGCTACTAATTCTTGGCTAGTCGATTACTTGTCTTCCACCATGGATGGGAGGAGAAAAGAGAGATGAAGGAAGAGAGATAAAGAGAGAGAGGGATGGTGGAAGAATAAAATGCTTATTTACATTTGTCTGAGAAATGACAAATATGTGCTGTGCTTGCTTCTGAAAGGACCCTGAGAAGAGTGAAAGGAGGTGAGAAAGAAGGCCATGAGGAAGGAGTAGGCAATCTTCCAGACAGGCAGGAAATTCATTACAAACTCTACAGAATGAAGCACAGCAGGGTGATGACACTATCATCACATCCAATGGGAGCAGAAACTGTGCAGCTGAAATGAGTGCTACTGCAAGTTGCCTTAACTTCTGCAGCACTGTGCAGTGACCAACATACTGTGCATGTAGCATACTGAATGAAAGGCATGTTGTTACCACAGTGCAATAGCCAGAAGTCTCAAAGTATAACCAAGGACAGCAAAACATAATACTAGTATGCCTAACTAATTCAGAATAAATGTCTTTATCTCTTTTACCAAGTGTATATTAGACAACAATATTCTATATCGCACCATAACCAGCTGCACTGGGACATCCTGCAATACTGCAAATAGGTAATTACATCTATGTGGGAACTAATAAAATTCAGATCCTATTTAGTGCAATTAATCTGACAATAGTACTGCCAGCAGTGCTTCAAAGTTTCTGCTTTTTTAAAATTTTCCTTTAAAAAATAAACAATTGCACTTCCTTCTGCCCCAAAACGTAGTAGTTTGTTCTTCATTATACATGGTAAAAAGTAACCGAGACCACAGAACAAATAGTCAGGAGTCCTAAATTCTGGATTTAGCTGTTTTGTTAACTTACTATGTGATCAAAAAAAATTGCAAATTTCTTTCCATAGTTTAGTTTTCATTAAAGATGGACACAAGGTATTGGTACATCTTGTCTGTCACATAAAAATGCCGGGACAATTAATTCATTACCTTGTTTATAAAACACCATGGACTACTTGCTTAAAAGATGCGATGAAACTGTCAGGTAGAAAAAAAAATACCACTGAGGTTCACAGATAAATGAAGAGGCAGTGGAGTGTGAAAGCACACATATGTGCACATATTGATCAGCAATAGGATGATAAATCAGCTACATTTCATCACTAGTCAAGATTTATCGCTGGGATTTAGACCTTAACTGGAATCTAAGAAGACTTCATATCCCATGCTGTCCTACTTACTTACAGTGACAATGCTGAGCTAACTTTACACAACAGGTGACCTGACACACAGATGTTTCTACATAAGAGACTTCAGATTAGTTACCCAACTTTTTACCTGAGAAGGGTATGAAATGATGTCCAAAAGAGCCATTAAATCAATGAAACTTTGCTCTACATCACTTGCATGTCCTGGAGCCCCTCAAGCTGCAGCACAGCTAAATATTTAATTATAGCAAATCCAGTACATAAAGGGCTTTCCTACCAACTTTGTTCCTCTTCAGAGTTTCAGCTCAGCCAGCTGCTGTGTCTATATCACTGTTCTGCTCTAAACAGATGCTTCTTGGTTCTTGCTGAGTGGAAGAACAAGCTGGTTTCCCTTTTCAGATCCTGCTGTCTCTTAGGTTTTCAGTATCCCAGAGCAGGATTTATGCCACTAATCAGTGCATGGCAAATACAAGGAGAGGAGCAGAGACCCACTGTGAACTGAGAAGAGTCAGATGAACTGCAGCAATGAAAAGGGAAAGAAGGATGGGGAGGCAAGAGAGATGAACTTTAAAGCATCTCAGACTGATTCCTCTAATTTTTTGGTTGGTGATACTCATTACCCTCTTACAGTAAGTTGATGAAAAATTGCCACAAAATGCAGGAACGAAAAGACAAACTCTCAAGTCAGCATTCAGAACATTAAACCTACACACTTCAATTTTATCAGTGAGCTCAGCCATCATGTGAAGTTCTCACTCATACCAGCCCCACATCAGAAGATTTCCTGACATGATGCTAACACAAGCTCAGCTGCTGTTAAAGATGGGTGGCTCCTGTCCTAATACTAATCAGGAACAATACCTCTTTCTAGAAATTACAGCCCTGTCACTGAGACTGTGTTATTTTAAGCCCTGCGTAGATCAATAGGCTTTCCAATTACTTCACTAAAATGATGGAACAGGCAGGAAATTATTCACGTTTGATGTACTGTAAAAGAAAACATTCTGATCGAGCTGTCACTGTCTTGGGTTCAGCTGTGCTTTTCACTCAATTCTTTCTCATCAACAGCTACTGCCCATTAACTGATTTTGCAGCCACTGGTATGAATAATTGTATTTCCACTCTTCTGGATAGGAAAAAACAAGAATACAAGGTCAGAGACACCTTCACAATCCAAGCTCAAATCTCACGAGAACTTTTCAATAGACATTAGGATGTGAAGAGAATTCTCATTTCCTAGCAGAAAGTAATTATACTCAGTAAAATGTTGTATCAGTAATGTGTTCTGGCAAAATGCTTGTGTAAAGGCCTGTGATCATAACACACAGGCACAGAGAAACTATGTTATGCTAAGAATGACATTTCCAAATCTGAAAATCTCCAGGCACACATAAAACCTTTATATGAGCAACAGAGAATATCAAGATCCATTTGCCTAGAGTTCATGTTCCAAATAAGAAAGGCATTTGTTGTAAACTACAGGAGGCCAGTTTCCAATCTTTGCAAAACAGGGTATCAGAGAACAAAAAAGCTCTCCTCATGCCTCTTTCTGTTGACTAAAAATAAGTGCAGTATCTCTGTTCAAGGAGTATTTCTTCCCCTTGCTTTTGGAGCACACACGGACACTTTGCCTTGTGTTTAGCTATATGCCATGGCAAACATTTCAGGGGGAAAAAGATTACCCAGACTTTCTGTAAATGCAGGAACTAAACAGAACTACTTCAAAAGCCCAGAAAACATCACAGAACAGCTGCAGCCAGTTCTCTGCCTTGTACCCAGTATCTTTCAGGTGGCTTACAATCCCATCAATAGCAGGGGTATCTCACTTAGGATTCATTGGTCTTGTCCTGAGAACTGCCCCTCCCTACAGTAAAGGAATAATTTTAAAATCCATAGAAATCACACAGCTTATGGAAATGTGGTGGAACAGTGTCTGCCACGGACTCATCTTTCAAACAAATGAATTAAGTATTATGGTCCAGTTGTAGAAGAAATGCCAACAGATGTGGATGGGGAGGGAAAAAACCCACCACCAAAAACCTTTGCCACCACAAGCATCATAAGAATTTCCTTCACACCAAAGTCTAGGAAATTAGCCTTAAACAGTTATCAGTGTAATACAGTGTGCTTAATAATGATCTCTATTTTCATAGCTATTACAGGTCAAACTCTGCCATCGTACAACATGATGAAACCAACAGAACGTGCTCACATGGGTGCTAGGTTTCTCCCAAAGTATTTAGCTACCATGACCTCCTCCTAGCTGAGCACTCATGAGACCCTAGCTGCTGTTGATCATGGTCTTCAAAAGCCATTTACTATTTCAAGCTGGTAAGTTAACTATCATACTCCCATGCTTTTGTACAGCTGTAATTTTTATGTCCCACATACATCAGCAGCTCACAGGGAACCAGTTCCGCTTTTATGTCAAGTCTGTAGCACCAGAGTGTACGCTCCACTAGCAGCAAACCCTGGTGCTACAGATACAGCCTCTAAGAGAAAAGGGATTGAGAAGAGGCAGAATATTTGCATATGCTTGGACTACCTACAGCCACATAGACTGTCAGCATTTGTATAGGTTGTCTGTGTTACTACAGTACCAGCACAGCTCTCCCCTCTGCAGAGTGGGCAACACTTAAAGATGTACTTTGGGGCAAAGTTTCCTCACATCCCTCTCTTTTAGATAAAACAACACCCCCCTCCCCCAAATCAACAATGAAACTGCAAATTCCTATGGTCTGCCTCATTTATTTTTTTTTTTCCCCTTCCTTCCTGCAAATGATGGAACTTCAGAGGACACTTGGAGAACTTCAGCTGACTACAAGGCAGCTTATATGAGAAACCGATTACCGTAGTGGAAGCAACTCTCAGTTCAGCCTCCTCAGGTCATCCATACTCTGCAGTCACCACGTCTT
Source organism: Nestor notabilis (assembly GCF_000696875.1). Classification (NCBI taxonomy): domain Eukaryota; kingdom Metazoa; phylum Chordata; class Aves; order Psittaciformes; family Psittacidae; genus Nestor; species Nestor notabilis. The sequence continues at coordinate 102,086 of NW_009938771.1, read as the reverse complement.
GCTGAGATGATTTAAAAGTAGGTAACATGTCTGGCCGCAAGACACCAGTGTTGCTTCCCTTCCCCTGAGACATTTACAGTCACCAAAATAATCGTGAGTAAAACAAGTACCACAGCACAGGTTTCTGTCCTGTTTTCAATCAAATCACAGGTTTTAGAAATGACATATTTTGTAATAAAAGGAGGAAAGAGAGAACACTGGCTGAACAGTCTATCCCTGACAACAGAAAGCATTATTACAGCCACAGGGTACAGCCTGTAGAAACTAAAAAAGAGGATAAGAATCAGCTTTGGAAGCCTCATGAAATCCTTTCTTATGTATTTTTTTTCCTGTTGTGATCACAAGAAAATCTTAAAAAAGGAAACACTGAGCAAATGCCACATTTTGTTATTTACACTGCAAACCCACAGTGGTGAATAACACCTGTAACCTTTCAATTTCTTACAGCTTCCCTGTAAACAGCTGGATCGGTATTAACCTGGCACTCCAAAGACTTCAGCTTTGCTTCATACAGAACGCAGAAGCCTGAGTTCACAAGCACTGTAAACAATTTGAGGAAATAAAATAACCAGGCATTAGAAAGGAGAACATCAGATAACGTTTTGTCGAAAGCAGATGGGATGACAACATTATATATGCTCTGCTCAAGAGCTAAGACAAGAGTTGTGAGTAAATTTATGGAGAATTGGTTAATGAAACCTTTTAAATCTATAAATTGAAGTCTATGAGTTCTTCAAATATACTGTACTTAGCTTGCCAAAAACTTTTTATTAAATGCTCTTGATAAACTGATCGGTCATAAATTGACCACTGAAACTACAAACAGCCTGAAATACAAGTGCATTAGATAATTTTTGTTAGCTCTACAGTATTCACTCAGTGACAGCATGAATAACATCAGGAATCAAGTATCAAAATCATAATTTATTCCTTCAGTATCTGCTATCCACAAACAACTTGAACTGTGCTCTGATTTAGGTAATACTCTGAGCAAAATAAGCTTGAGACCATATCAGAAGAGATTTATTTTTTTAATAAAAAAGTTATTTTTCTGTTGAAAAATCAGAGATACTTGTCCAGCTCTATACATAAGTCAGGCTAGAAAGGTTTTCACTTACTTCATGATCCAGTGAGAGTAACTAAAACCATCATAAAACACTGTATTCATTCAGAGTCCAGACAAGGTCTGAGCAGTTGGGATTTATCTGGCTACCTACATTCTTGACATGCCAAGTAACTGACCAGGATTCTTGCTTTAACTAGTCCCTATGTATTGCTTTAACATAGCAGGATGCTTTTTAAGGGTAGGTTTGAGCTTTCTGATGAATGAAGCAGGGTGGCTTGACCAGGGTCCACATGCTGCCTTCCACAATTCACATACTCCAAGGGCCAAACAGGAAGAAATGTGCCAGCAAAGAAAACCAGTATGAAAGATGACGACTCAACTTGCTTGCATGTTAAGAGCTGCACAAAACCAGTCAATATCAGCTAGAAAAAGAACAAAGCTGTGAAAAAGAGAGGTTCAGCAAATCTCTGCACCAGCTGCTACTTATGGGGGCTCTGAGCTGCCCTATTTGTAACTCAAGCTGCAATTTCGCTCAGAGAGAAGTTGATACCAGAGTGGAGAGAGAACACTGTAAACTGGCAACACTAGAGACTATTTGGAGACCCATTGTGCACATTAACAGCATGGCTATATCCTACACTATTGTTCAATCAGTGATGAAACTTGGGAAGAGCTATTCAGCCAGTCATGTAGAGATAAGAGAAAGACTGGTAATAAGTAACTAGGGTTCATTACAGCACACCATGGTGAGCAGAAGTTAATTTTAACTCAGCGAGGATCATGCCATGCTTTTGTGGTTCACGCAGATACTCACTGCCATGAAAAGGCAATTAGAAATCAGCCATGAGCCAGACTGTGTGTACTCTCGTGAGCTTTAAAAATGAAAAAATAACAAGGAACAAAGTTGTTGTTCTTAGGACTGGCAGACCCATGCTTATATAGGACTTGCTGGCACAAAAATCCCATTTAGCAGTTTATGAGGAGACATGCACCTGAAACATCTTTGAGTTCTAGCAGTGAGAATTATTTTTGCCATCTTTTTTTTTTGACACAACCTTTCCAAACAGCCTCTCAAACAGAAGATCCAGTTAAGACATACCTACCAACATTAAATGACACTATACCAACCAATCAAAGTGTCTGTCCTCATATTTTTTACTTTGGAACAGTAGTCTAGGCACTGATAATGACTGAAGAGATCGAAGACAGGAAGACATACAGACTACCTGGACTATACCAAAATTGCCTAGATGAGAATCTGGGGGAAAGCACATACAGAACATGACCTGTGTTCTTTATAAGCAGCTTAAATCAGGCTTTCATTTACATTTGTACAGGTAAGCCACTGTTTCACATTTTTCAGTGCATATATGTAATATCTGCATACAGAGACCTCACAGGTCACATGAATGCGAATATCATTTCCTGGCTTCCTCATCTTTTGACAGCAGAACCTTGCCAGGAACACTGTGTTCTACCTCTTACACAATGTAACTGATTATAGAAATAATCGAAAGTAGTGAAAAACAACAGCATACTGGTACTAGTCAGAGCAACCTAAAAGAACCTGAATCTACCTGCTTGGTGACTTCACCTAGTAAATATCAGCTTAACTTTCTTGGGAGCCACCTTCTTCTTTCAAACACTCTACCTGCAATTACCTTTAAGCTATCTTTTTAAAAGATGAACAGGTTTAGCAACCTTACATCTTTCTCCATGCCAAACACCTTTCTTCCACTGAAGCTCTTGGAAATACCCTGGTTCATGGTCACTTCTTGAAACCAGTTTCAGATTCCAGACTCTTTACAGCATTAGAAGATCTATTCAAACTGCCCTATCAAAAAAAGCATCTAGCCCAGAAGAATATGCAAACTAAGTGAGTAATTGTGGATCTCTTATACAGCCCAGGCTTGAGGAGTTGCATGAATTCTTCAGCTAGCAATGGTCAAAGAAAGACTGGAAAATGCAGCACATCACCTCTTAAATCACATCTCCTGGAACAGAAGATGCCTGTTTGTCCTCTGCAGAGCTCAAAAAATGATTAAGAAATATTACAACCCCATGGAATTTCTCTGCTTGGATAGTGAAAGAAAAACAAAACAACAGCAAAAAGCAAACCATTCCTTGATGACCAGACAGAAGAGTATGACCATGTAACTACATTAAAAACCAAGCATTTGAGGCCTGGGGAAGAGGAATTGCAAGGCTTATTGAAATAAAGGCAGGCCTGCAGCAACTGCTTTGCCCAGACTGGTTAGACTAGACAAGGGCTCATGTAATTTACATCAATTCTTTGGTTTGAGATTGCTTTCATTCTCCCTACAATCCTGTATCACCTGAGAAGGCATCATGTTCCCCCTGACTCATGGAGAGTTGTGTTTTATGTTGTAATTTGCTAGAAGAGCGATTATGCGCAAGTGGGAGAATTTCACAAGCAAAATGTCTTGTCAGTGAAAATAGCAGCTTTACTCCTACATTCACTTAGCAGCAGGAGGCAGAAAGTGTCCTGGGGTTTTTGAATTATTGCTGAAATGAACTCCAGATGCCTGCAGAAAGACTGCTAAATATATACCTAATTGCCAGTTTCTTTTGTCTTAGCCACAATGCTAAACAACCTTCAAACAACAGCATTTGATACATTCTGAATTGTTTATTAGCACCTTTATGCAAAATTAAATGGCACTTGTGCAAAGCCAGAGCACAACAGCATGCCAGCACTTATAAGCAATGTCTCTGGAAGCTTGTCTTGGGTATTCGTCTTCCTGTGTGTGGGAAGTTTTCTTATAAATTACAGTCTTCCTTTTACATTACATGCACACCAATTTTATATCTCTCAGTTTTTATGCTAGAAACATTTGCATATTTATGTAATATTAATCAGGCACCAAATTTTCCTGTTTTGAATATTCAGCAAAGGAGAGCAAAACTATGCTTCCTGGCCTGCTGCCACTCCAATGACTCATCTTTGCTGACATGCAAGCTAATGGGGGTTAAGATTTAGAATTGCTGTTTCATAGAGAAAAAGGAATTGGAGAGACAAGCTTATACATCCCATACTTCATCCCTGCTAACCCTCACTGCCACATGCAAGGCCCACAGTACTGAGAACTATGACACTGCTTCTGGACTATCTGTGTTTATAGGTGTATGTAAGGGTAACCATTAGGAGTACATACATCAAGGCTTTGGTCTGGGAGTAAGTCTTAAAAATCAAAGATCGCATACACAACACAGAACCACTTACATATTCAAATAAATAAATATGTCCTTTTGTTGATTGTGGGGGAGGAGAGACAGAGGGATCGCCAGTGTAACCGCTCCATCTCTGACACCGGAGCACATAGCACACAGTCAGCTGCTGCATTCCTGTAATACACAATCCCTCTGCCTTCACTGCCTTCAAATGTCTATGCTGATCTTTTCTATCCCAGTGGCAAACCTTACCCACGGCTGTAACCTGCTGCCTTCATTAACCCAATATTCAGTACCATGGGAGCCAACATCAATACTGTGCAGCTCTCTTTCCTTTCCCTTTTCCCCAGATCTACTTGCTTTGATTTTTACCCTGCTTTTAACACACTGGGCCAGTGTTACTCTATAGAGCAGGATTCAGTAATGACTCAATCTAAAGTGACATGGAATAGTTGCTGTCATGTAATGTATACAGGTATGGGTGGGCACATCCAGAACACCAGCACAAAGCCACAGCTGTAAAGCAGGGCTCACGTTTTGACACTTGCTAGATAACTTATCACTGTGATGGTAATCTCTTCTGGGACTTTGCCAGTCAGATGACATGCGATGTGTATTAGAGACACTTGCAAAGCTCCATGATGTCTGATTCCCACTAGCCATGTCAGTCTTTAATTCATAATTTGCCCAGTCTTAGGCAAGGGCTTCCTGCACAGTGTCACACTTGGCTGCAACACTTCACAGAAATTACTCGAGACAGCATGAACCTCCAGTTTCTGAGTTTCAGTTCCATTTATAAACACAGTGTTATTTTAAACACTTCAGGTGGAAAGCATGGACTTCCCAAAATTTGAATATCACAGTAAAGATGTAAAGGATGGGAAAATCTGGACCTTGCTGATTTTCAGGTGTCTTAAGAGAAAAGGCACATTGGGCAGCTGTTTCTAGTTAAATGTGTGAAGACTAATGATCTTCAAAATTGTGCACTCTGAGCAAGATTAATCTGCTCTTTGTTGACTATTCAGCAAAGCAAGCACATAGCAGTGATCTGGTAAATTTTGTATTTGAAAAAAAAATTTCAAGTCAGCAGCTCTTCTTTTGCTATTTGAAATAATACAGAGTGAGGTTTAAATGCTGAAGTCACAGCTAAATGCACAAGGCAGCTCGCAGAATCACAGAATGGCTGAGGTTGGAAGGGACCTCTCACCACCATCCTATTCACTCCCCCTGCTCAACTTAGGTCATCTGTAGTAGGATGCCCAGGATCATGTCCAGATGGCTTTGAGTATCCAAGGATGGAGACTCAACAACCTTTCTGGGCAGCCTGTGCCCATGCTCAGTCACCCACACAGTGAAAAAGTGTTTCCTAATATTCACATGGAACCTCCTGTGTTTCAGTTCATGCTCACTGCCTTTGGTCCTGGCCCTAAGCACCACTGAAAAGAGCCTGTCTCAGCCTTCTTCGCACTCTCCCTTCATGTATCTATTATATACACCAGTAGTATCTATCCTAAGCTTTCTCTTCTCTGCACTGAACAGTCCTACCTGTGTCAGTCTTTCCTCAAATGAGAGGTGCTCCAGTCCCTTAATCAATCTTAGTGACCCCTTTGCTGGACTCTCTACAGTAGCTTTGGATCCCTCTGGCTCTGGGGAGCCTAGAACTGGACATAATACTCCAGGTGTGGCCTCACCAGGGCTGAGTAGAGAGGAAGGATCACCTTTCTCAACCTGCAGGCAACACCTCTCCTGTTACAGCCCAGGATACCATTATAGCCTTGTTTGCCACAAGGGCACATTGGTTGCTCATGTTCAACTTGATGTCTGCTGGTATCCTCAGTTCCTTTTGCTCAAAGCTGGTCAGACCCCAGCATATACTGGTGCAGGACTTTGCACCTCTCTTTACTGAACTTCTTGAAGTTCCTGTACGCCCATTCCTCCAGCCTGTTGAGGTTCATCCTCCGGATGACAGCACAATCTTCTGTTGTACCAGCTGCTCCTCACAGGCTGCAACATGGGCAAACTTGCTGAGGGTCACTCTGCTACATCATCCACATCATTAATGAAGATGTTGAATGGGACAACTCAGTATTGACCCCTGGGGTACACTGCTAGCTACTGACCCCCACCTAGACTTCATACCACTGATCACCACCCTCTGACTCTGGCCACTCAGCCAGTTTTCAATCCACCTCACTGTTTATTCATCTAGCCCATATATTACCAGTTTCTCTCTCAGGATTCTCCAGGAGGCAGTGTCAAAGCCTTACTGAAGTCAATGTAGATTATATCCACTGCTCTCTCTTCATTCACCAGCCCAGTAGTTTCATCATAGGTTATCAGGTTGGTCAAGTCTGACTTCCCCTTTCCCTTTCCCTTTGTGAATCCATCCAGTCATCATTTGACTGCCCTTCTCTGAAGCAGAGTCATGTACTGCAGTCTCAAGTTGCAAAACTGCAGTGGTAGAATTGGATTGTTCCTCCATTTCTCAATATAAACCAGAATGCAACAGGCAGATGAAATCCTATCAGCAGGAGTGCCACCATTTTTCCTATCTGAGATGATGCAAGTAGAAAAAATACCTTACTTCCTTTACAAAAATTCAGTGAATGGCCAAGTTAAGTTCAAGGAAAGACTGAGGAAAGGGATGCAAAGATGTTTAAAAACCAAATAATTGCTCACAGGAAAAAATAACAAGCCTTTTTAAACATGCAGTTTGTTTGTCTATCCATTTTGTCCTTTTATCATGGTCCTTCACCAGCGCACAGTGCAGAAGAGACCAGGCATTGCCATGTTATCTTTGGAGTCATTAAATGCTAAATGAGACTTCTACATTGTACTATTAAGCAAAGCTGATGACACAGCTCCCTAAGGGCACCTTGGTCTCATCCTGTTTGCATTAACAAAATCCCAGAGATACCACTATAGAGGATTTGAAAGGAAATTGTGGCAGAGAGGTTGATACTGGCATCTGTAAATCCTCTGCGTGCTTAATTAGGGAGCTTGGTGGTAATCTCTCTAAATAAAACTCTGCAAAGGGTAGCACTGGCGTTCTTGGTGCTTCCCTAAACCAAAACTGTCACTGCCTTCTGATGCTCTACAGGGATACAGAGATATGGGTTAATTCTGTTCATACAAAACAAAGGATGCATCCAGAACACAAAAGAGCGAGGCGAATGCCTTCTCCTCATGTACAGGGCACAAGTTACACAGAAACGTGAATGGGTTTCTACAGTGAAGTACATTAGTGTATTTCCTAACTTGCCAACTGCCTTCTGGATGTTGGAAAGCCTAGCTAAATAATCAAACATCTATGTTCTGTTTGTGTGCATGCACGTGTGTGTACCTAGAAGAGAGAGTATGTGCACATGCAAGCAGCTGCCTTTGTCTGGGTAGAGATGAGATGACAGTAACACCTAACTATCTTATAGATGTATGTATTACAGAGCTTCCCCAGGACCCCTAATTTAAAGGAGAGATTGAAAAGCAGCTTGCAGTATTACAATCTGCATGGCAGTAACAACCTTATACCATTTTCAGCAGGCCAGACTCCCTTTATCTCACTGTGTTTTTCTTTAAGCTGAACACATTTATAAAGTATGCACTGAAAGCTAATGAGAAGATCCTAGCTGCAAGCTTAGCCTCTGATCAGTGTCGTCAGTGACTAGTATTTTATTTCTCTTCTAACTTCTTGCCAACACAGGCAACCAACTGCTAACCTGAAGTTACATGGTTTCCAACCCACGTCTACTTTAAAAGCAGCAGCAATCCCATATGTTTCTTGCCTAGCACACAATAAACACAATGGCACTCTACCAACAGGCTATTTCAGCACCTGGTTATGTCTGAAACTCTCCTTAGTGCTTTGGGACACAAAGTAATTTCAATGAATCATGTTCAATTACAACATAGTTATTTCCAAGCTTGTTTGATGCTTAGCATTTGAGGAAAACGATATGTTTACTCACCATAAAGGATATATACCAAGCCTACTGACAATGAAGACAATGGCAAATGTAAGGAACAGAAGATCACTCAGTCTTTGACACTTGCAATAGTTCGCCATTTTGGCAGCCTGCAAAAGAAAGAAATGTCTGTTTACTTCTGAGAGGACAATTGTGTTCTCTTGTATTGTGCATAAGCTGTAAGAAGAAGAAATAATTTTTTTATGAAATCACTAACATTTTCATTGAGCCACCTCACAGGCGACCTTGTGACTCTTCTCCACCAAGCTGCTGGAAAATATCTTCTTGGAAAAAAACCCAGACTGCATAAAACCAGAATTCTTCTCTCATTTCTTCCTTCCCCATTCCATTTCCTTTTAAAAATCCTACAATTTCAGACTCACACACTCTTCTAAACCTTTTCTTGATCCCAATTGTGTTTATACTGTCATTGTCCCTAACCTCTTTACCTACCCATCTCTCACCTTTCCAGTATGCTCCACTTGCATTTTCAGCATCCATTCATCTTCCACCTGCCCCATGCTCTCTGTCATTCTTGTCTTTGCCATATATAAACTTTGTCTCAAATCTCCTACATTCTTCTACAGCATCTCTTCTTCCTTCCTGGCCTACACAGAACACTGTCCACCTCAAAGATTATACTCCTCCCCTTCAAATATTTTTCCAAGGCTCTCTTCCCCTCTCTTTCCAACTTTGGCTTTACAACTTGTTCCCTATGCCTATTTTTACATGCCTCTGTCATTTGTCTTCATGAAGTCTTCTGACTCCTCCTCAGCGAAGGAGTCACTAATTACTCTTCACTCAAACTGCTCATTAAAACCCTGGTCTTCTGTGAAGTTTCTTTGCTCTCTTCTCCCTGAAGAAAACAGTATGTACAAGCAAGGTTGTTGTTAGACATCTATGCTGCTTCCACAGCGTTCATGTGCATAAGCAGTCGTCTATGTTCAAACATCTGCTTCAAAGCAGGGACAGTCTTTCTTTCTGCTTTCTGTCAAATGTATCTAGAGAATCACTGCACAATGAAATACATGAAGAACTCTATTTAATATCCACTTAAGTAACTGGGAACTCTTTCAAAGCCACCCTCTGAGGGGACCTGTATCCATACTGAGAAGATGCTTACTTCCGCAGACTTTCCAGAGAGCTAGAAGGGAGCAAAATTACCACAACTATGCATACAGAACACTATTCTGAATGCAGAATTCAAACCAGAAGACTGCCTAAAATGCTGACAGGCACTATTGCGTTCTCTCTGATTTTTTTTTGTATGAACACACTAAACCTGAAAGGGCTCAGTGCTCATGTTGGACAATCTGAATGCCAAAACTAGCCTGCACTTCTGGATATTACCTAATTTCTGCAATATTCCCACTGAAAACCTGAATATAAAGGATATTACTCACTGACATAGAACAGGTTAGGAAGTGGGAAGCTCACGAAAGATGAGGAAAGCCACCAGTGGTGCAAAAAAACCCATAACCCTTCCAAATCAGCCCTATATTCCTGTGGACACAAATGAGTTTAAGGGAAAAATAACACTTTGGTGCCAACAAGCAAAGCAGAAGAGTCACTAACACCTTGATTTTCAGGTGACTGAAAGTTCACATAGGAATTTTGGATGTATTTCCATGGCAGCAGTCATAGTAATGTCACAGCAGTGTATAGGAGTCCATCTTTCCCCATATGGCATGGGGGCTATGACCCCCTGCCCTAGCAGAAGAAAGCCCCTTGAGTCATAATGGCTTTCCTAGTAAATGCTGGTCAGGGCTTGTGGTTCTCTATTTTGCACTTTAGAGTAGCTTTAGTATTTTCAGAATGAACAAATTGACTATAAAGACCACTAAAGTATGTGCCTCCTGGAGAAGTGTATTTGCTGAATGTTTGCAGATCATGTGAGAATACCAGCAATTTCTCCTTGTCTTAGCCAGTGACTGAATAGAGAAATTGAGCAAAAAGATGTATCTCACTGTGTGCAAGGTCAGGTTTTAGCTAGCCTATTACAGCTGCTCTCCAGTGGTTTTATAGTTCCACAGATACTGGTCTGATCTGGAATGAACTCCTTTGAGTATGATCTTCTGCTGGTAAGAAGAGGAATCGAGAAAGTTTGGGTAAACCCACAGCTAGCACAATGGATCTACACACATTGCTAAAACAGAAAAATAAACCTGTAAAGACGTAATTATTTCTTACAGGAGAAATACAGATCCTCTGTTGCTTTCTCAGGCAGTCATGTGCCTCCTAGATTAAAAAAAGATTAAAAAATAAAACCAGATTTACAGCACTATCAAATCAGAATGTCAGGATTTTGATTCTGCAATAGGTGACTCACACGCTGAGGCTATATTCTTGCATAACAGGATCCTTGCAACTACTTTAATAAAAAGTCATTTTAGACAAAGTTACTAACTTTCGTTTGATCACAGACAGCCCCATCTCAGCATCACCCAGAGCTATCTAAAAACTGATGCAGATATAGGATGACACCACCTCTAAATTGATGCTATGGAAGTTATAGACCATCTTGACTTAAAAGAATTCCAATCACCCTTCTTCTCCAAAGCCAGCTGCTTAATACTGCTATCTGCATGCAGAGGCATGGGAACCTGGAAAATCCTGGGGATCAGAAGCCAGCTCACTGCCCGTACCCATACACAAACAGCCACTGAATTGTCCAGCACCCTCTGCCCAGCAAAGCACAGCAGAAACAAACTATAACACCCTGATTCTCTTGGAGATGGTGTTCTTGCCCCAAACACCATGTCAGAGGGGTCAAGATCCAGAAGGTTCTATCCCACAGTCACCACCTTCCAGATTTTGCAACTTTCGACTTTACCATGTTATATTTCATATCTGTGTAACTCTCCCTGGCATGCAATGCATTACCAGTCTCTACTCTGTACAAGCAACTTATTACAGGACAAACCAGCCTGAAGTCACAAACATGCACTGCTACAAGTGTAATATATTTCAGCAAGGAAATACACTATATAAATCACCATTACCATCTTGATCCAGACTCTTCTTAAGAAACACTCATTCTGCATAGCAAATAGAGTCTACCTACTAACATGTCAGCTCTCTGAACAGTGAATGCCATGTACAGACGTCGATAATATACATATTTTCTCACCTCTAGGACAACATCAGCCGCATCGTGGAGACATAAAGTCAAGGTTCCCACTCGTGTCAAATTGGTTACATATGAGAAGGTTATCAGGGTGACTGTTACAATGTGATGTGTAAACATGATGCCAAAATCCTAGAGCAGCAAGAAATGGGGGGCGGGGGGAGAAGAAAAAAAAAACAACCATTGAAGCAAACAGTGAGATTCAGTACTCTTACAGGAAAATGCATGGATGTTTTTTAAACCCAGCATCATGGTTATGTTACATAAAGATCTTGCTATGTAAGTGCATTAAATACTCTGCTATACGTTTCATTCAAAGTGAATAAAATAGTCATTGTATGTTAACAAAATGCAAATATATTATTGAAAGTTAGGCAATATCTACACTTCTCGGTTCACAGTAATTTAACCTAATGAAGTAAACATTTGTGGCTGAAGTTACTTTGGAAATGCAAATATACATACAGGTCAAATTACACCATATTTTTTGTACACCAAGCAACATACAATACACAAAATAATGTGGCATTCACAAGAGTTCAAATAGCAACAAAGAAATGGGAAACACATTTCCACAGCACTAGGAGTTATCAGCAGTCACCTGCCAAGCACAACTGAGAGCTTTCACAGTGCTGAGAATCCCAGTACCAGTTTCTTGTTTTTTTAATGAACCTGCTTTGTCTTCACACTGTAACAGGGTCAGAAAAGTCTTCAAATGATTTGGTGTACTTTTGCCTACTCAGATCTAAACTGCTGCTGCCTCCCAAATGATGCAGGTTAGGGGGCCAACAGGTAACTGTTACTATCGAAAAATACCCCATACATGCCAAGGGGCAGGCAAAACAGAGGGAACAGAGTGCCTCCCTGGCCTAGACTCCTAGACTGGTTTCCCAGAGAACGCAACCTGCAGAGATGAGACTCTTCTCTGCAAGGCACCAACTCGGTCAAAAAGAAGTCTTGCTGGAGTTTGCTGAACTACCTGCACAGCTTTGAGGAAGTGCTATCAAAACCCTGAAGGTCAGATCACAGTGATCATTTGTCTGGGGATGACTGTAAACATGGGGAGTTTCTCCATGCACTGGGTGCAAAATTACTACCAGAGCTCTCAGTAGATCTAGTAGCTTTCATGTAGAGCTGTCTGAAAGGACAGAGATCCAGGCAGCCTGCTCGACAAGCATCCTGGAAGGTGGAATTTGGCTATCTTGGCAGCTTTTGTGGGTCAGTCTTGCTGAGCTAAGTGGTCCTCAGGAGCGAAAGCAAAACTGAGACTCTGCAGTCTTCAAAGAGGCAGCACCTGGTTTGCAGAGGGACTGAAGGTATGTGTGTCAGGCAGAAGTGCCTTACAGAAAGTGCCTTACAGAAAGTGCCGATGAGCTCCCACTAACACACGGTCAGTTCCAGAAAAGCAGCAGCTACAGCTGCCAGGTGTTCTGTCTCTCCGATACTGGCAAGAGTAACTGCCCAATGTCACCATTCTCCTCTTTGGGAATGCAACAGGCGCATAGCAGGCACCACTATTTTCAAGGATGTGCAGTGCCACTGCCTCTCAGTACCAGCAGCTGGCTTCCCTGCAACATACACTTGGAGTCTGTGGAAAAACCTGCATCTTGAGCAGTCCCACTAAACGAACAGGGAAAGGACCTGCTTTCAGCCTTCCATTTTATGTTTAATGCCATCAGATGCTATAACACAAAGCTGAGGGGGAGGAGAAAAGAAAGTAGAATAAAAAGAAAAGAAAAAAAGGGACTAAAAGCAGTGAACTGTATCCTAATTTGGTATATGCTCAACATTTCTCAGCCAGGTTATTTGATCCCCAGCAGCGTGGAGCACAATCAAATACATTCATCAGTCATATCAAGCCATTGCTTTCAATCCATTTTCTTAGAGCAGAGTGAACAAAAAGAGAATTAAAGGCTGTTTCTTTTTCTAAGGGTCTTAAAGGAAGGCAGAAGTCTGGCATCTTAGTCATTTCAGTAACTACAAACCCACACCTGGGTACCATTTCACCATATCATAAATCAGAACAGCAAAGCATCTACCTTAATCCCTGGGATCAGAAACAAGCTGCTAGCACTGCCATTTGGCAATACTGCAGCCCAGCTCTACCTGCTTCAGCTGCAAATGCTATGGTGCTGTTCTTCATTTTCCTTCTAACTCTAATTGTGTTAGCACATAGGCAGTCCAAACGGGGGAAGAAGTCAAGTAGAAAATCTTCTCTGTTTTTATAGCTGACACATTCATGTTCTACAAATACGAGATTCCTAGTCCCTCTTGGGAACTCTTCAAGGCACACCTGACAATATGGATTATTCCTAAACAGCCCTAATGCTCTTGGGCAGCAGTATTCTGCACTTCTGCATGAAGTCTACTTGCAGAAATGCTGTCCAGGGAACTCCTCTAATAATGTTTCTTGAAAGACACAGTTATCTGACTCTGCCAGCTCTGAAAGAGAGATGCTGCAATGAGCTACTGAACACTGTTAGATAAAAGTAGCAGTGATATAAGTAAGACTACTTTTGTAATTCTGGTCCTTTATTTTCTGTTTCCTCTTTAAATCAGTAACTAATATTATGCTTTGAAGATGCGACCTGTTAGATTTTAATTATACGTAAGGGTAATGACTACATGGAAACTAATGGTACAAGTCCCCATAATGTCAAATGGTACTTGTGTTCCCAGATTACTCAAGCACTTTCACCCATACATGGCAGAAAAGCAGCTGTATGGGAATGGGCTTTTTCTTTTTTAAAATCTATTTCAAACTGTATGTTTTTGGAAGATGCGTTTATTTACAGCAGATTTGTAGCCTCCAGTTGTAACTGCTGAAAGATGTCATGTGCCTGTGAAAATATGTAGCTAAGAATAGGAGAAAGAACATACTTCTGACACCATCAGTGGGAAGAACACAGATTAGACAACAGAGAAGCCCCATGGGTCTCAACTTGTAGACAAGCCTTCTGGGATTAAGACTTCTGCTGCCCATGTTTGTTTAACATGTCACATTCACTGACCAACTGCCAAATGGCTACGGAGCATTAGTGCCACTGAAGAGCAAAATATCATCTTCATTAGTCACTCCAGCTTCTGGAAAAGGGCTATGTTAGAGATCAGCAAGGAAAGGGAATATTACCAGCTAAAGGTTTCAACCATTACAATTCTAGTGAAGGTCTGCAAAATGTACACAATCTAAATTCCTTTCCTCTGAAATAAAAAGAAATCAGCTCTATGAGACACTTTTTTTACCAAGTTTGAAGGAAGAGGTCTAGGATCCAAATTCAGTGGAATATAGCATACATTTTCTAGAATCAATATGGAATATTCAAGAAAATTAGCATCTGCAGATTATTTTATCTTAGAAATGAGTGAACTGTCATTAAAAAATCAAAAAAAAAAGTGAAACACAGAAGCTATAGGAATTGCCAAAAGCTTGGAACTAAAAGATGTGAATACACAGAAAGGTCCCCCAGATCTTCTACAAACCTATTAAAACACTGTATAGAAATTTTATATATACCCTTAAATATACTTATCAAATATTTTTCTATCAAAAAATACTTCAAGTATCCAGAGAGCTCGTAAATAAGCCTCAGTGCTTTTAAAACTCATCAGGGTCTTGTGAGAGTAACAAAGTTCCCTGATCTAATTTTTTTATTCTGTGTTTTACAGGAGTATGGGAAGCTGGACAGAGATGATAAAACCCCAAATCATACTAGGTTGCTGTCTTTGAAAATGAAAACCCTTACATGTAGAGCATCATTACAGCAACTCAGTATTTATGAAGCAAACAACATGCCATTATAAAACCATCAAAGTTAATCTACTCAATTCACTGCCCTAATGCCAATTTTAGGTATGTGCAACAGCCTAAACAGTTTGCTCACACCTCTTCAGCCAGGCAGAGATAATCTGGTAGCATTTATAACACCTAATAAAGATAAACAGGTATCTGAAAGTCAGCAAAACAATTGGAAGTAATTTTAAAGTCATGAATTTGCTATTAGAGAGGAATAAAATGGAGACGGCAATCAGCAAGCACATTTCTTTCGAGCTACAGCAAGTAAAAGACCACTGCTGAATGCTGGTGCTTTCACAGAGGACCTACCACACCTAACCCTGAGAGAAACCTACCTACATAGAAGTGGTTGGCTGAATTCCTGCAGTGCATGAAGCTGCCAGGGCACTTTTGATCATCCTCGACTACAACGCAGCTACTGCTGAATTTAAAATATCTAAAATGATAACCAAGATTTACATAAAAGTGTTCCTCTCACTGTAACATGAAAACATCAATAGGTTTCTCAGGCTGAGAACTATTAATCTGCTTTGTATAAGTTGTCATGAAGCATTTCAATAGCACCTGCTATTAGCTGGCAAATTCCCTGCTTTTTCAGTTAAACACAGCCTTATTTGACAGGGGCACTGTTTCACACATTGCATATTGGGCACATTAAGAGGTTTCCACATTTTTTAAATGCAAACCTGTTCTTTAAAAGAGAACTTAGGGTGCTGCAAGAGCTGGTGTCTCTGTCAAGCTTGTACTACTTTTTGTCAACTACTGTAAGCTCCCAGTGCTAACATTTTGCAACTCGTGGGTTTCCTTGACAGCTTGCACTTGCCCCTGGCCACAGAACAGTTTTACTATGTGACACTAGCACATGGCTGCATTTCTCCAGTCTGATCCTCCTAGTTAGCAATTTTGCTTACACTATAAAAAGAACTGCCTCCACAGTCCAAACTGGTCAGTGATCTAATAGGTTATTTATAAATATGGCATCTTTACTGTCTCCTGCAGGATGCTTGTAATGAAAGGCTTTTGACTTGCCATCATTGCACTGCAGGTATTGTGCTCCTGCTCTCTGCTGGAGTTGAATGTTCTCAGACACAGCAGATGCATGGGTGTCATGGTGTCCCATTTGTCACTCTTTCACCTGGTGCCCTGGGTTCAAGCACTGCAAATCTGCAGCAGGGGTGTTACTTAGCTGTTAGTGATCCACTTCCCCACCTCCATCTCCCCATTCTATTTCCACAGCAGGCTGCTGCAAAGTCTTCCTGATAACAAGTACAAGTCATTTATATATTACTGAGAAACAGACTTGCAAAAGGTAGTTTACTTGCACGTGTACCATGGACAGGATCAGGCTTTAGTTCTGTGCACAGCTCAACAGTGGGAACAAAATCCCCAAACCACAAGGGAAAAAGCTATAGAATTTGCTCATGAGATGTATTACATGAGAAAGGTATTACTGACCCTCCCAATGGTCCTTTTCAGAAGTGTACTTCAGCGCTGAACCTAGATGTTGTGCAGGTAACCTCCAATTACTTTTCAACATGAGCAAAGCTAGTCAGGACAGGAATCAATTAAATATTCTTTAAAGATGTACTGTGCTACAAAATTGCAATACTGTTGCAATTGAAATGATGTTACATTTTCCTCTCCCTCAAGAGGTACACAAAGAAAATCAAACATAATCAATGGCACAGTGCAGAGGGCTGAACATGACTGTAGGGGGGCTGACTAGACACAATACATTTCTGCAGCAATAACCTGAACAATTCTGTAACACTGCTGCAGAGGTTTGGGTTTGGTTGATAATTCACAAATGGCTATTCAGTACTGCTGGCACCTGCAACTTAATGTGTATTAGTCAATGTTACTCTTGATTTAAATTCATCTCCTGCCCATGTCAGGGGGGTTGGAACTAGATGATCTTAAGGTCCTTTCCAACCCAAACCATTCTATGATTCTATGATTATACAGCTCCATTGAGCAGTGTTTTTCTGCAGCTCTGTTTTTTTAAACATTGAAGTTGTACTCATGTCAAGCTTATGATGAACAAAACATTCAGCATCTACAGACAATGCAAGCAAGGGATATACATGTATTTATCCTAAGTTGGTTGTTTTGCCTACAGTTTAGCTTCCAATATGGATTTAAATTTTGCGGATGCTTTTTCAGAAGTAGAAATCCCAAGAATATTTGGAAATTCAAATAGAGAGGTGTTTTTCTGTATACGTAGCAATGACGCAAGATTCCCAGGAGCACACTGTGGTTCCAAATAGCAGATAAGCTTATTCAGGACATACTGGATACTTCATCTACTCTTTTAAGACTTATGCTTCTGCTAAAATTCTACTGAACAGGGATTTTTCCATTAGTACAATCATTTAATTGACAGCTGAGGAAGGCAAATAAAATATTATAAAATCCTTCCAAATATTTCAGACAAATAATTTTCTGAAATTTAAAAAGCCTGCAAGAATAGTCAGTCGCCTGTTGTTATAGAATGGTTGTTGTGCTGCTTGTTCTGCTCTGGATCAGCATGTTCCTTGGAGGAGAGAATTTGGATGAAGGAATACAGAACAGCTTGAAACTGATACTGAAAAACACATTTTTAACAGGCCAGAATTTTATTTTCTTCATTAGTAGCTCCTTAATAGCAATGATCAGCTATTTGAAATTTCATAACAGTAAAGGTAAGATTAAATGTAACACAATTTTTAATATTAAATTTATTCTTGTTTATACCATCCCTTTGTAGAATAAATTAAAAATGCCCATAGATCTTACCAAAGTGGTACTGTGAATTTATGAGGCAGTCTTGTTCTGTCATTGATATTTCATGATTCAACTCTTAAAAGAAACAGTATATCTACTAACTACTACGTGTTCAATTCCATTCACATCACTGTATAAGAGCAAAAGCTTTTCTCAGTTGCTATTTCCCCTTGAATACTTGATTACTCCAGGTTCTTCTTCCCATGTGTAGAAAAACTCCACATCATAGTAACAAGAAACAGAGTAGACAAGCACTTCAACACCAATTTCTCAGCAATGAGTATATGAAAGAGGGTGTCTAGAAAGAACTGTATTTCCAGTTCACTGCACAGGTAATACAAGTATTCCTCAAGTAAAGAAAGATATGAATTTAAAACTTTCAATGATTTTAGTCTCATTGTTCTTACCTTTCTCTTGATGTCAATGAATTGAGAAAACATTAAGGACCAGTAGAATGACAATTCAACTATGTAGTAATAATGAAGGTCAGGCATCAGTGGCTGAAAGATGGAGATGAGAAAAGGTTAATAGAGTCTAACTGACATTACAGGCAGCTGAGGTCTATGTGGAACATGTTTAATCACAGGGTGATTACTGAATTATATATAAGCACCCTTTGTAAGAAAAATTACGATGGTTGCCTCTTTCAAACTTTGGTGCCCTGGAAAAAAAACCCTCCCCAACCTACCCTCCTTTTATATTTTAATCTTTACAGTATTAATACTCTAATACCAAAAAATTACAATGTTGTCCATTAGAACTAACTAGTTAGTTAGAACTAAATTCTGAGTACTACTAATTTTGTTTTGAAAGATCACTTGAAACATCTTGCTGTACATCAGTAATGTGGGTTTACAGCTCAGCAAAAGAAATAATGCTAGAGCAGATTAAAGTAATGCTATGAGCATATAATCACATCTGCTTATGATGAAAATGTTGAGCATTAAACAGGGCTCTTTCTAAACCAAAATCCTACTTTTAAATAATTTAA
Organism: Nestor notabilis; assembly: GCF_000696875.1. Classification (NCBI taxonomy): domain Eukaryota; kingdom Metazoa; phylum Chordata; class Aves; order Psittaciformes; family Psittacidae; genus Nestor; species Nestor notabilis. The sequence continues at coordinate 83,192 of NW_009938771.1, read as the reverse complement.
CCTTTTTCTGTGAACATGTTAAGATTTAGAAAGAAGAAAATAAAACAGATCTATCCAGGCATCTTGCTTGATACACAACATGGTTACACAGATGTTTAAATGTATAATAAAAATAACAAGACACAGGAACTTGTGCACAACCAAAACCAACCTGAGGTAACTTTGAAGAAGGTAACTGGTAACACGCATAAGCTGTTTAGCCCCCGGCCTAAGAGAGACAGTCCTAGGACCTCCTCTAATTTCTGTGCGATTGTGCCTCCCTGTTAGCCATGCCTTCCATCATAGTGTGAGAGAGGGGCACTGGCATAAGAGAAGCTCCTGAGGGCATCTCCTAAGGGATTAAATGAACCATCTCCAGAACATTTTGCACTGGCACAACCACATACCCAATCAGGGCATGAGCTATTTCCACTGGCAACAAACAGTTCAGTTGCCTCTCTTGTTCCTATTCTCTTCTGCAGACCAGTCCTTTTCAGCTGAAAAGCAGCCCTTAGGTTCCCACTGAATGCTTTATGTGGGTTATTTAAATAGAGGCATATGCTTATGCTTTGTGAAAAATGTGTACACTCAGAATCAATCTTTTAAAACCATTTCTTGGGCCAATATAATAATTTTTCTGATTCAGTGAGACTGACAATAAGCTTTTAACTAGGTGTAACTAAAAAAGAGAGGAGGAACATGAGCTAGCAATGAACAACTATTATACTCATTGCAAGCACTGGGCTTGATCACTGGGGAACATATCTAGTAAAATAAAGAAGATTGTCAGCTGCTTTATTAACAGCTGACAATTATAAGTGTCATTAGTATTTCTAAACCCATACATAATGATAATGTATGGGGATTCTAAAGATATCATGGTTTCACTCCATGGAAGGGTCAAGGGTGAAAGGATTAAGTTTCACCCTGTATGCAGCATAACAGCTACGAGAACTATACTGGCTTTTCCCAACCCACTGAATCTGAGGCTTTACTAAAACTTCTAGTATTCTCATAACTTTCTAAAAATGACCATTCTACCACTGTTGCAGATGTCTGCTTTCATGGTTAGATTTCCCAGATCTGTTTTCAGATCCTGTGCTTTATTTCAAAACAGGTGTGAGAGCTAGATTCACCTTTCCCATCTTGAACTCAAGCAAGATGAGGAGTATCTAGCAATGTTCTGAAATTACAAGTAACCCACTGACACTAACATATTGACACAAAGCCCCGCCATGGTAAAAGCAGAGGTCTGCAGAGATGTCATATTGGGTTTTAGGCAAAGTTTTTTATTTTGGTTTTTGTAACTTTTACCTGATATGGATACCCGTTCCAGCACTGTCTGGTATTCCAGAGCCAGGGTGTCTGAGAGAGAAAGAAAAGGAAAAAAAAAAAGAGGGTCTGTGCACACCATTTTGGGCAATGTAAGCATATATAGTTAATACAAGTGAAGGACAAAACTACAGGAACAGCTTAAAATCTGTGATTTTTGATAGAGGCTATTAAAACTGAATACAACAAGGTGATTCCTCAAAGTTTCACAGCATGAATTAGAACAACCTGCCTGTTCACAGAGATTTTTAGTTGGTGGCCCATGACCTTACTTTTGCAGGAGTGCAGGCTGAACATAAACAGCTTGTGCTCAGGTGGTCAGATCTTACATTTCCTTCCCAATAGCACAGGAAATTTTGGCCTTAGGCTGCTCAAACATTCTAAAGAATGTTCCTTGCATGTGCTGTTACATATAAGCATCCTTCCATACAGGATCCATTCTTCATCCCAGCCACATCAGTTTAAAATAGCAAATCATACTTTTTGCTTTCCTGGCTGAAGTCATGACCATCCAGAGATGATAGATCTTGCTGTCACACAGAAAAGACTAATATCTTAGGGCAACATGAAAGGTGCCAGAGAGAAATTTACTTTAGTGCATCTACAGACTCTTGCGCTGCAAAAAGCTGGGCAAACTAAAAGACTTGGGAACATGCAGCACTGTTATGCTTCCTGTTTCTTTGCTGCTTGCACAAGATTTATGTGATTATTTATCTTTCAGTGCTGCAAGAGAGCCTTTTAAATCTTTCCTGGTAAGCAGGTTGATTCTTTCAGAGTTCTTTATTTTTTACCTCCTTCTCTATGAAACTAAATGGACTCAAGATAGAAATTACCATATAAGCAAGCTCTTCTACCCAACATACTCAACCATTAAGTGTTTCCATATTGGGTAATAAGAACATGACGAAACCAACAGCTACCAAGGAGCCACACTTCCATTTTTGTGCATGAGCAGGAACAACTCCTTTCAGATATGCATGTCTTGCAAAGCACAGCTGCATCTCGGGTTCTGGCAGCATCTGTGCTCTTTGAGAAGCATCTGTCAACAGTACAAGTACCCGCCCATTGGGTATCTTGTTAGAAACATGAAAGAAAATTGTGGATTCAAGATCTTTGCGAAACTCCAACATTAACTACTCTACATCCAATATAAAGGTGGCAGAAAATTATCAGTAAGTCTCCTGGATAAAGGCATACAGACACACACCCTTACAGCATTATATGCTTCCACTAGGTTACATTTTCTCAGATAAATCCTCATTGCGTGAGATACGGCCTTTTCTTGTTTTCACCATCAGGTGGAGCAGTTGAGCTCAGGCAAAGCCTAATGACAAACTTATGCAAAATACAATGGGTGAACGAACCAAATAAAATAAACACTAGGCAGAACGTTAATCCCCAGGCTGAGAATCAGGCTAGGCAGGGAGAATTCGTACCATATCAAAAGCCAGAATAAATGCTAGTCAAAACTATAGCCCAATTCCCAACTGATACTTAAGTACTAATTGTGATGTGTCTTACGGAAGCTTGTTACAGCCTTTTTTGTTGGTTAACAGTGATGTAATATGATCACTAAAGGCTCTTTCTATTTTTTTTCCGATGTGTCCTTCACATGGAAAATAAGATAAAATAGAACTTGCACACCCAATGCTCCTGAAACGGCAAGAAGTAATTTTTACAGTAACCTGAGTAGTACACCAGCATTAAAGTAACAGACCTCCTACGCCTCTCACAAGGATGTTGTAACAATGGTTAAAGTCCACCCAAACTTCTCCTCCTCTCTATTAGGAATAATTTTTTCAGGCAAGCAATTATTTTTTTCAAAGTATCTCCACAGTAGTTACCGTGCTAAGTGAGTTCCCCTCATTTCATGCAACATAAAGGGTCTCTGGAAAGAGCGACAGCTCCTCTGCAAGTGTTACTAATATACGGAATCTGAAATATTTCTGTCTGACAGCTGCCTAAATTAGATCTATCCAAATATTATAGGATAATTCATAGTTTTAGCCAGGTTTGAAAAGCTGTAACTGTCTTTCATATCAGATTCAAAAAGAGGTAAGAGATGCTTCCTACCCAATTATTTTGCTACCTAAATTACAGGTGCTAGCAAAAAATGCACATTTTTCTCTTTCAAATATTATGACATCTTAAGGCTTCTTTGGAGAGATGCCTGCTGTAGGAGCTGCAGATACAGAAGTTTATGTGTAATTAACATGCTGAATGCTAAATAAAATAGGCCTCACTGGAGGAACCCATAACCACAAAGACTGAAAGGATACCACAAACTGACAAACAATACAATACATGCAATTAGGCCTCAAAGACCGACAGAACATCTGCCTCTTGTCGAGCTGCGTAAGGCTTGGAAAGCCATGCTGCCTTCTCAGACAAAATGCTTCTGGGTAGCTGTTTGGAAACTTATTGGATCCTATGTGGGCAGCAGTGGTTAAGACAGCAGGGCATCTACACCACCTTCTTACACCTATTTCCTCCCCAGCTTCCCTCTCCTTGACTTGTCTTGGCATCTCTTGAGCTGACTCTAACAGCTGTAGCAGAAGGGGACTTTGGTTATGCTTGCCCTGCAGGGTTTTAAGGAAGAGGCAGAGAAAGAGCTTGATTTAAACACAGCTTTCCCCTCTGACCTCTACAAAGAACACAGTCCTAGGCTGAAACTAACTTCTCCAGGTAGACCACGGCTGTAGTTGGAGCAAGAAGTATTGCCTAGTCCTCTGTGAACCTCCCAGTTGAGGGATATTCTGTGCAGGCTTTGGCAGGAAGGACAGAATCCTGAGAAGGCCCACAGTCTGCAGAGTGACACTGAAACACGCTGAAAAAGGGTGGATTAATCAGAAAGCACCTAACACTGGCATTCCCAGGGCTTAGCTGTGCCTGCATGTGCTCCCAGGATACACTGATGAACTTCCCCACACCAGGCAAGCTCACTGTGGAGCAGAGCCCAACTCTTCCTGACGAGTCCTATGATGGACAGAAAGAAAAGGTCAGTGACTTGGCTTTGCAACAGATCCATTTTTGATGAACATAAAAAGTGTGCTGTTTCCACTGCCTGTTGAATACCCAAATTTCCACTTCTTGTTCTTGGTATATAATCTCTGAGGAAGGGAGGAACCTGAGGGGACTGGAGAAAAGAGGAAATGCAAAGATCCTGATAACAAAAGGCATCCTTAAGCTGGAAAGAGAATACTAAAAATTTCAGTTCCAGTTATGTCAGGCGCAAAAAACCAGCCCTACAGTCCTGACACTCTCCCTTACAGAACATAGAGGAGTTCAGATAGAAACTTAAGCTTTACCCCACTTTGGTGCAGTGCCTCAACCATGCAGTATCAATGACAGAGGAGGATTATAAACAGCTGTTGAATCTGCTGTCATTTACAGTATTAAGGAACAAATCTCTATTATTTTTGGTTCCTGACAGGAATATCCATCAAAAGCTCCATTAAACCTCTCTCCAACTCTGTGATTAAAGGAAGTAATTTTAAAGAACTCCTTCAGAAATAAAACTTCTCTTGAGACAAGGGAATGACTGGAGATTTGGAAAAACAAAAAAGCAAATGATCTGAGATGTCTGCATGCTTAGCCAGAAGCCTCGGGTTGTTTTGCATTCGCTGTCCCATTCACTTATCTTTTGAGAAAGCTTCTAATTGGGCTCTGGCTTTCAGAAGCCCCAAAGCAATGAAAATCTGCCTGTCTTGCTCAAAGTGCTGCTAGTACCTAGTATGTGAAAGGTCAGTTTTGATACTAAATGGAGGGGGGTAAAAAAAATAGTACAATAAAACCCTCCCATTTGTGATCAGTTCTCTTACAGCCCATTTGTCTGAAAGGTATTTTTATGTGCCTTTTATTAGTGAGGCAACAGATGCACCTAATGAAGTATTATTATTTTAATATAAGAAATTTTGGTTCATCATACAGTAATAAAAATAACAAAGAATACTCCTCCTCATCCCTATCTACCCAGCAGAACCCACTAAGTATAGGAAACACACAAAGGTCACAGGCTAAGTTCTCAAAGAGATGGACAAGAGCTGTACATGTCATGAGCAAGCACTTTCCCATACTGTCAGCAAGCCAACCATCAGACGTGTGTATCAGGCATGTCATGGGTTTAAAGTGAATTCCATAACCTATTCATAGAATGTAAATTGTGTCTGTAAATATAAATATATTACATATAGGTCACATAAATTTGCAAAGTAACTGCTTTTGGGCAGCTGGAGTTACTTCCACAGTTTGTCTCACTGCAAGTTGCTCTATCAGCAACTGAACTGTTTTTCCTTGCACCCAGCACAACCAGAAATCCCAATATGCAAGTTGCAACCACAAGCACTGGTGTTGCTTTGCCCTTGGAAGTGTGAGCCTACAGATAAATAAGATGTGTGGAAAAAATTAATAAATAGTGTTGCTGACACTAATTTTTTCTTTCATAGTCCATAAACGTGAACAAGTAGCATATTGAAGAACCACTTGAGAAATACATCACTAAGCCTCATGACAGCAAAACCCAGGTCTCCACAGAGCAGCTTTTGCCCTAGCAGTTTGGACTATTTAGAAAGAGCTGTTATGCATCTGATTTACTCTTGATCACACAGGAATGTTGTAACTCCCAAAGGGGTTCCTTCCTAAATTCTCAGATAACTAACAAAAATCTTCTGACTTACCCAGCAGATAAAGAAATACTGTTTGCCTGCTGTTTTTGTCAGAATACAGCATGTAAAAATCCAGGAACATCATGACAGAACCCCCACATCGCACAAAAGCATATTTATTCTTAAATCCGCATTCAAACCAAAATGAGACATGATCAGTCCAAAAATAGATTTTAAGTTGCTTTTGAAAATAGATTTTTTCATTTTGTGAAACAAAACCAGCACAATACAGAAATCCTGAGCATTCACTGTGTATGTGCTCACTACTCTACAATCTTGAAAGGCAGATTTTATCTGGCTTGGTTAATATATTTGGATAGAGCTTTACATAATTTGTCTCTCATAGCTACAAGCAGTAATAAGTGGAACTGAAATTAGCACTATTAATTAAAGTCAAGATAATACACACTTTTAGCAAAGTTCTACCCACTGCATTTATTTTGGGCTAATACAGGCAAAGATGTCTCCTGGCATTCATATCTCTGCATTCATCAATCTAGAGCAGGTCCTTGCTCTTCACAGAAACAAGTAGTATAACTGAGGCCGGATTTCCTCTTGAGTAGCATTTACTTGGCCCCCCAATTTGATCTTACCCCTAGACCTAACATTCACTGTCTGATACATATGTATAACTTAAGACATACACACAGTCTTTTCCTCAACAGCAGTTGCCTTCTTCCACTGCAGGCAGAACATCATCTACTGCTTGTATGGACCAACGCCTTACCATATTCTGAGCTTTACAGCTTATCTAAGAGTGCAATTGTAACAGCAGATGATGAAGAGTCTACAACCTTTCTGTTAACTACAAAATACAGACATACTTAATGCTTTCCACCTCTTTCCACCTCAACTGAAAATTACAAGCTTTTAGTGAACACCACCTTTCATAACATTAGCAGAAGAACAAGTATTCATAACTAACATTTGTTTTGGGGTATTGGGGTTTTATTTTTTTTGGTTGTGATTTGTTGTTTTGCCCCCCCCCATTATGGCAAAGGATTATAGCAATTTTTTCTTTTTCAATATATTAATAAGCATTCCTCTTGCACATCACTTGGTTTAACAAGCACTTGCTTAGAGGGAATTACTTAAATTGCTTGCTTGCTTTTTCTTTCTGCAACACCTGCACCCTCTTGGCATGGTATACTGAATGGCTGCTGATATTAGAGAGAGTCAGATTACCAGGCACCACAAAAAGCATCCTTCTGTAGTTTCCCATCCCAGAAGCTTTTGTTCTAGTGTAAAAATAACTCCATCCATTAATGGTAAAATCAAGAGATTTTTTCAATAAATTAATCTCTTAAATGCAAATTCCACAGTGACCCTGAGTTTCCTTCCCCATCTTCTTACTTGGCTCAAGGGGGATCAGTAGAAGTGTAGCCTACTGCAGCCTGTCTCTGTTGAGTGCACATCCATAAAAACATTCATTTCTGCATATAATGTACAATCTAAAAATTATTTTTTAATTCCTGACCACAGAAAAACTCCTTAATATTAATTGTTTTATAAGTCACTTCCTTTTTCACAAGTAGCAATATTTAGCAGTATTTTTCTCTCCAGCATAAAGAAAATGAAACTCTTCCTCATTTTCCTCGATTTTTAGAAGAAAATTTATACAGGAACAACAAGAACATCTCGGTTGGCTTTTCAAAGTTTCTATCGTCTTCCACTAAGTTTGACAGGCCTCCAAGGACTTGAGATTTATGATGTCTTGGAAACTTTTCCTGATTATCTAGAAATGTAGGGTTTCTTCTTGTTATCTTCTGAAAAATTACCCTGGATAAGAAAGGATCTGAACCATGTTAACACCATCACTTGCTACTGTTGTATTTGTTTGATACTACTTAAGCATTTCTCATACTAAAGTCTCACTGATTTAAAAAATACATCATTTTCCAGTCTTTACTGTCCACCTGTGACAGGCATTTTGGGCACAACCTTAGCAGCAAACAATGCCAACAACACAGCATTCAGTTACCTACACATCAAAATTAAGTATATTTCCCTCTGTCCACAAAAGTCACTAAGGTCTGACAAAACATCATGCTGATTTGCTGATGAAGAGAACTCAGCAAAACGACAAAATCCGTGGCTACTATTTTGCATCAACTTCTGCTTGTTCTTCCTTTCACTGACTGGCAATTTGCTTTGTGGTTGCTTCTCACGCAAAGAACAGCATTTTTATAAGTTCTTCACAAACCCAAGCAGTCATTCCTTTTTCTTGGCAAAGCTGGCAACAGAAGCGAAGACAATGTGACACATTGCTGATGAACCTCCTGAGGTTCTCATCTCATATATTGTGACTAAGCAAGCTGTTACGAGTTTCTGTAGAACTGCTTTTTTCTCTAGAGCTTAGTGCTTTGTGTCTGCACGAATGAGGTGTTGGGGGAAAAATGCTTTTGCAACAAAGAACAAACGCTCAGCCCTTCCTCTCAGTGATCTGCACTGCTAATTTCCAAACATAATTAAAAATGATACTTTTACTAATCGGAAACTATAAAATATACGGAAGGATGTATAAAAGGCCAAGATTAACAACAATCACTGGAAGATGCACTTGACATTTCAAATGCAAATACATGTGTGAGCACAAAAATTTTTTTAGCAAAAATGTGAATTCAAGTTTGGGTTTATTTACATAAAATGATCTCCAGAAAGGCAGAGTAAGCTCCATGCACCACATATATTTAAAGCGAAAAGTGGATGTATGATGTACAGAGATCTGGTGTTTATGTCTTGTGCTGATAAATGTGTCATTTCAACTTTCAAATTATGTGGAAAATGAAGATGGCAAAAGGAACAGATAATCCTAGAGAATCTGGAAGGATCCTAATATTGAGGCATCACATGCAGTGAACAGAAATGAAGAACATGTCAGCTGGAGAAGCTGGCAGCTTTAACATCTCCTGCCCCTGCTCTACCAGCCAGCCACCAGTCCCTTTACCAGGCTCAGCCATCAAAATATTTGCTCTCATGCATGCACCCTTTTCCTCTGACATGTCCTTTGTTAGTTGCTTTGTAGAAAGCAAAACATTTTAAAACTTCTGAATGCATGTGCAATGGTAACATTTTCAAGGACTGTTCTGGCACGAGCAAGCTGGGCAGCCAGTGGTGCCATGATGGTTTAGAGCAGCTGAAGGTCTATATATGAATATTCTAGAAGCCAGGCTAAAGTTCCTATTTATTTGTGGGTAACCTGTTTCCCAGTGACACTACTCAATGTATCTTGTAGTTGCTCTATCTGCACTGTAAGAAGAGTGCATAAAAAGTAGCAGATACATTCAGCTGAATCTGCTGACACTTTGGTGAAGCAAAGCAGTTGTAAACCTGTTAGCTTTACAGCTGCCTTATATTTTTTGATTGTAGAGCCAGACCACATGAATTAGCCTAGAATTTGCATCTAAGAGGATATTCATGAATTTATTTTATTTAAAAAGAAAACACACAGCTGTAGGTCTGGAATTAGTTTGTAGAGAAAGTGCTGAGGTTTACATTTGGCACACCATACTTTGGTAGAAGGGTGACTCCTATAAAATCCTAACTTTAAGAGTCCATGAATAGGAGAAATGAGGAAGCCCCAAGAGGTGTAATGAGGTAACACTGGAAGGGAATACAAGATGGGAAAAAAAAAAATAAATTTCTCACCAGTAATATATTTAACTGGCAAGTTTATTTCCCCTACTACTTTAAGGGTAAAGTGGAGCAGCTTTATGGCTCAAAGCCCTGACAGTGTAGAAATACATATTGTTCTACAGGTCATACGAACCTAAATACAGCTACTCTACTCCAAGTCACCGCCTCAATAGTGAGTTCAACTAAATAATGGCAACTCAAGGCACTGGTCAGATTATTAATAACCTGCTCTTATATCCAAACACATATTCTACTCAGGTTTAATTAGCTGTGGAAAATAGGACTGCTTCATTCATCTGAATAGTAAAACATGAAAAGCTCCTGGCAGTAGCCTAGTGCTGTGCTAAATACTTCGCTATAGGTATGAATGAGCTACCTTAGTTTCCTGATGAATTAGAACTATTTTTATCATAAAATTGCCCAAATATAAGGCTTTGGGAAGTATTTCCTCTAGAGCTGCCATTTTTATATATAGGTAATTGAAAACTTTCAGAAAGCTGGGTTGCCAAGATGATGAATACTGTGCTTAAGTCAAAATTGGCAACCAGTTCACAGTGGGACACAAGGTCTGGTGGCCCCACTTTTACTGTCCTGAACAGTGTAATGTACAAGTAGTTAAAGCTGCTGGTATGGGTCAGTACCAGCGTAACTCTCCAAATCACTGATTACAGAGCATTTAGTTATTACTCTGATGTTATTAAATACCCCCAGCTGGACTCCAAGCAGATAAACTGAAATTCAACTCTAGATATATTTTTTAAATTAATACATTGCTTTTCCTCCCCATACTTATGTCAAATTTGTCCCCATTGTCTACATTTGAAAGGTTGTTGCCATCAGTGTCCTACAGATGAATCAGGGCATTTCAATATTCTCCTTTTCCTTGTTTCTTTCAAAAACTTTGTTTCCTTTCAGCCACAAATAAGTTCTGCCAGCCACCTCAGCTTTGTCCTCTTTTGCCTGATCCAGTTATTATCTTAACTTCCAACAGCTTACACAATAAATTACTTCCTATGCTGACAGGCCTTCTCTTACAAATCCTCATTGTCCAAAATGCATTCATTTTCCTTGTTGATGTACACTGAAGGGTTGGAGTAATTTAAAATTTAGTTTCTCCACTGACTTTGATCTTTCTCACAGCATGACTCATGATTTATATCTCTGACATCTGAAGTGCTCTATTAATCTCTCCTAAATGCCCTCAACAATTTTTATGCTGTTTTGAAGAGATATCTGAAATAAATTCCTTTTCCCTTAGATGGAATCTAACTGTGGTCTTACTGGAAACCTTTTCCACTCATGATGCTTATTTAAAAATGTAATAAGACATTTCCCCTTTTTTACAACAGCATCCTTCAGGAGACTCTCCTGCTTGCAACAATTAATTAGATATTGGTTTTTTTAGCACCTAATGCTCAGCCCGACTTTCACAGAAAGGAACAAGTATGATTCGATTTGATTTTAACATCCAAAATTATTTTAGCTTGACAATTTTCATCACTGGTTCAGCAACTTGTTTTCTGATTTAAAAAAAAAAAAAAAGTTATAAAAACCCAGAGAGTCCAAATCAATTTTAAAGCAAGTGCAATCTGCCAAAGACAGGCTTCATTTCCTCCCTAAGTGGCATACGTACCACATTATGCCTCTGTTAACAGCACAGTAAGGTATCAAATATCAGCATTGTGTTGAAAGGACTCCAGAGTGGCCTCTGACATTCTTCATTTAAATGAGAGTATATATCCAGTATTGGGCAGATAAGCTCACTGAACAAATGTAATTACAAGGTTTCAGTAACAGATAATATAACAACCTTTCAGGTGTAACACGGGAAGGAAACATCCTAACAGATGCAGTCTGGACTAGAAAAAAGTGCCCAACTGAATGCCTGCTTCAAATAATTCAAGAATGAAGGAGATGATAGAGGGCAGCAGCACACGCTCTGGATGCAAACTTCCCACTTCGAGCTCTTGCCATGTTGTTTTCTAGAGTCAGTTCTGGTCTAAACCAAGGTGGTAGATATTTCACAAACTCATGCTTTGGTACCTCAGCATTAAAACCAGAAAAATTTAGCCTGGTTTAAGTAGTCAAGAATCAGACAGTCAGACATATTCCAAACAGCAATGTAAATATTTCCAAGATGCTGTGTTTCTTGCATTATTCTATTCTGAAAAACATCCAGAAGTGTTAGCTATATGCAGCAGGTACAGCAAGAGGAAATGATAAATGAAATATTGACTACTCTGATGCAGGTCTTTCCCTCCCTCCCCCACTCCAAATGATATAAGTAACATGCAACATGTTCTGTGAATGCTTTCCAACAGAAACTTTTACAATAGAATCAAATCTGTTCTACTGCTAGAAAGACCAAAAACTTGTGTAGGGCACTGGAAATTTTCAATACAGCAAATTATTTTTCAGTTTGGCAGCTGCTGGTGTTTCACAGTATGGGGCGGGGGGGGGAGGGTGTTTAATACAGTTTAGATGTACCAAAACTGGTTCTTACCTGTGATGAATTTTTGCAGTCATGTTAATCCAAAAAGTTAAAAAAGGCACAGCTACCAATTGGTGCCTTGGGGAACTCAGCTATTACAGGTGATCTTTGGTGTAGGATAACTTCCAGCAGGAAGAGAGTTGTTGCCAGTACTTTATAAATGAATTATGTCCTCTTATGATTTCCATATAACATTGAGGAAAAATAAATTTATTCTTTATTTCTAATGACAGAAGTTACTGAGAGTCCCCATGAAGGCTGTTCTCTATGTATTGCAGAAGACTTGTGTGAAGAATTTGAAACTATTAATTTCTGCATTTAATCTTTATTATTTCCTCCAGAACAATATCATGAATATTCTAACTAAAACTCCATTTAAATTGCAGCACAACCTTTGTTTTGAAATTGTGAAAGTTAATTTCACAGTCCTGAGCCAAATGCAAATCCAGAAATCCAAGTAAACACATTTAACACTTCTTTATCTGTTGGTTTCAGAAATCACGCATTGCTTATGAATCAGAAGCAAAGGATCAGTCCAGCTGGAGCGCAGAGGAAGACCATATACAGGAATTCTGGAGAGTGATCTAGAAGTCCAAAGGCTTTTATTTAACAGGATGTTTCTCAGCTATCATATTTGCTAAACATGAAGCTCTTGGGAAGGCTCTATATCAGCACTATAAACTGGTTGGTCATACTTATATATGCTATAAGAATATATACTTTTATTTATTTATCTGCAACCTAATTTACAACACTGCAAAAATCCCAAAGCAGAACATTTACAGCCCAATGACTGCAGGTTCCATTTCAAACAGGATAATTTTCAAAATTAATTCCCTTTTATTTCTTCATTTCTCAATCAAATGCTAACTAAGGAAGCAACATAAGCTTGTTTGAAAGCCCAGTCAGGGATCTTCTCTATTAGCAGCTTCATTCCACTGTAGACCTCACAGTATCATGACTTGATGTGCACAGGAACCACAAATGCAGCACAGCTTCCCAAGTAAGTGTAACAGTCCAAATGTCACATTCAAAACTTATCATTAAGCTTGAAAGAATCCATTTCAGCAATATCTATACAGAATCAGTGACTTTAGGAAAAGAAAACTATTTACAGTCATGCTCCGCTTTAATATCTGAACAGCTCTTTGCAGATGCAGTCACCTTTGCTACAACACAACTGATCTCCCATGAAACTAGCAGGATGACTTCAAAAGCATTCTTAAATATCATGGCTCAATAAAACATTGCAACCAGCATGAGGCTTTTTTTGAAAAGGCTACCATGTGTATCTCCTGTTGTGCGACTACAGTCAAGAGTCACTGGACAACTAAGAAAGACCAGCTGGCTTCAAAGCAGCTTCACCCTGGCTTGCTTTCCCTGCACCTCCAGAGCTTCTCAATCACAATCCCAGCTGCCCTCTGTCTTACTGAACCACAAGGCAACAGGGAACATATCAGTAAGGGAGGCAGAACCCCCCCTGTTGTCACTAGCACTTTGGAAATTGCAAAGTACAAAGATAAAGCTCCTTATTTATTCTCTTCATAGGTTAGAGAACTGACAGGAACAACTAACTTCCAGAAAGATGAAAGACCCTGATGCAAGTCTGATGAACCACAATTGACCCAAGAACTAAATCAAGGTTATAGCTATCTTCTTCTTTGGGAAAATGTGTTGATACTGGATAAAATGGTCACAGTAAGAAGATGGCAACAAGCAAGCAATGAAAGAAGGCAGCCTTTCTGTAGTCCACAGGAACATATCTAACTTGCAGACTTACAGAATTCCCAAATCCACTCTCCAAATTAATAAAGTCAGTTTAAGAAGTGGGGAAAAGCAGTGTAGTGATCTGACAAGGAAAGATGAAAGTAGGAAATACTGACATATGAGGTAGCTGAGGAGTATATAGGAATGACTATATAGCATTATATATAATTCAGTTTCTTCCCAGAACAGCCCACTCCCAGTGCCCAACAAGCCCTGAACTATACAAAATGAGAAGAACTGACCCCAGGAAAACAGGCCACTGTGATAAACCAGCCTTTCCAAGAGACCTGCAAGGATAAAGCTATATCTCCTCCCAACTACTCATCTTCAGATAATCCATGTTTCCATGGCCATTCTTGGCATAGACAGGCCAGAAAACAAGTGCTGTACAGCAGGTAGAAAACTATCAGTGATCTCTCTCTCACACTGGGCTTTCCAAGGTCAGATCAGTCTTTGCAAGGCTACACAAACCAGGTCAGGAAAAGAGAAAAACAAACAAGTAACCAACCAAACCTGTACCTTCCCACTGCTCCATGGAGATACAACTTAGCTCTTAGGAGAACAACTAAGAAAAATCAGCACCAGTGTCAAAATAGACTCACATAAAGCTGTGAAACTAGAACCTTCCTTGTTTATTAGACAAAGTAATTTGTGACTGAATTAAGCTACCTTACTGAGTCAGCATAGGAAAGCATTTATAATGTATGCTGAGCATCCCACAAGCCTGCTGAGACCCTATATGGCTGAGAAAGAAAGAGGTGAAGAGAGTACGATGAAGTATGTCTTTCCTAATAGAGATAACATATACTTGCTCTTTAAAACTGTAAAAGTGACTCAATTCAACCTTAATTTTCCAACAATGTAAATAACTTTGGAATAACACCAGCAGTGTGTGGTTTTCATCCATTTGTCTTTTTTAAGTAAAGTTTCCATTTAAAGGAAAGATTAAGTAATGTAAATGCACACAGAAATGCTGTAGCAATTTTACACTAATAGCAGCTCCTCAACTCCCAGTAACTTTACAGGAGCATCTGAGCTATAATACTACTTTGGCCAAAAGTAAGAGTCCACCACTTCTTGAAGGTCCTTCACAACATCTGACTATGACCAGAGCAAACAGAGTAACAGCAGTTGTATTGTAATTAGGTCCTGAACCTGACTAAAATAAACCATCACCAACTTATAAACTTAGTGACCAGAAACTGAGACACACTTTTCATTTAATGGAGATGTCTATATTAGCATTTCTGATTTTTTTTATTTAACAGCTAAAATAAATGGAGATGTATTTGACGAAATCTGAACATATGATTGCAACCAGAACAGGCCTTCAGTGAAGAAAACTGAAGATGATGTATCAGTGAAAGAAGAGATGTGAGGCACAGCATACAGTGAAGCTATTAAACAGTTTAACATCAAAGTAGCTGCAAAATTGATAGAAAGAGAAGTAGGATGAAAATTCCAAAACAAGAATGGCAAATGAGACTCCACTTCAGGTAAACATCCCATTGTTCCTGTGTCCCAGTCTCATCCCACAAAAGGATATGAACTCACAATCTTCAGAGATGCCTATTTCCCCAAATATAATAATTCTCTGAAGTTGCTATGCATATCTACAACTATTAACTTCCTCCAAGATTAACAATCTCAATAATCAGGAGATAGAGGTGAAGTGTAATACAGAAATGATGTCAAAACCCAGTCACCACACAATGAAGTAACAAGTTCTCTTTCTGTATTTCAAATGAAAGTGGCCTGACTTTAGGCTCTAAAATTCTTGACTATAAGTAATCCAAAATGGCACTTGCAATGCTGTACTACTCTCCCAGGGCATCTACATGTATCATTGTTGCTATTTTATTCCAAAAGGAGGAAAAAAACATGCCAACTCAGCTGAGCAGCAGAACGAAGCACCCTCATTCACAAAAAGGTGTTACGAAACCAGGTTCTCCCTAAGTATGCATAGAAACTGTAGGCCACTAACAGAGTATCTCCTGCTGTCACACAGTAGTTGCCTAGCTCAGCGGTTAGTGCACACACAAGAATAAGCACTTAATTTTCCTCTTCTGAAACATTCTACAGTTTCAAGAAAGAGAAACTTTCATGACAATGTAAGTGGAGCTCTGTCTCGGGGTTGTTTTTTTTCCTCCTTACTACACTACTGTTTTTCTAGCTGCCTTCCATACATTTATGCCACTTGAGTAGGTTTTTTGAGTCAAATTTACACTTCAGTATGGCTTTCCTATTGTTTTGTGATCTATCTGCATCACGAGCAGTTGTAATTGCATGGCACACAGTGCTGTTGTAGGGGGTGAATCCTTAGGAAGGAAAATGCAGAACTGACACTCCATCAGCCACATACACGCGGAAGCTTGTTTCACCTGGCATTTAAATACAGCCACAGCACCCTCAGATCATCAGACTTACTTCAACTCTAAATTTGAAAAAGAGCAAGTCAAAAGTTACTTGTTTATCCAGGCAGACGGTCCTTTTCCTGGTAGAATACCTACATGCAGCTTTAGGTTCCTAAGTCTCAATATAGTCTTCAGAACACTCTCACCGCAGGGAATTCATGCTCGCTCTTTCTTTTGTGAATTTGTAATTCTCATGGGCAATTAAAGGAAGGAAACTGAATGTGAAAAGTCACCATATGTCACCTGGAAGCTTTTCGTCCAGATGTTTGTAAAGATTTTTCAATCTACAGCGTTATACAGATACTGCTCAGCAGCAAGGATCAACAAGCAAGTAACAATCCAATCCTGAATTCCTCACTCTGTTTCTTTAACATCGAAGCATAAGATAACTTTCTTTTTCATTTAATGGGAGCACAATCAGACCATTAACTCTTAACGATCCAAACCATCACTGATTTAATTACAAATATTACTGAAGAAAACAAAAACCTTATCTTGTTCCTATGTTAACGATAAGCAAAACAGTCAGTTTAATGTCACTGGATTTAATGTCTTGTTGGCATCAATACTGGTGTGATGCTCCGCAAGGAAGTGTTTTGTAGATATGCAAATGAAATAAATGCTAGTGCTGAAAAATCTCAGCTGCAGTCAGAAAGAGGAAGAATTTGCATATACAAGATCAGAGTGGAAATATAATGGATTAGTTATCTTTTACACTTCAAATATTAGTTATTTATAAAGATACAAAGAATATTGTACTATATTTATCACCACGATAAAGACAGGGCCATATCATATTTTCATAATAATATTTCACAGTGATGATGGCATTTGAGGCCAAATATCTCTGTGTAAGAGTCCATGTTATTCCATGTTACACCACAGATCAACAGGTCTTCTAAGCCACTAACTACTGCTATCTCGTCGGGCAGTACCTATGAAGATGAAAATTTTTTCAACACTAGTAGGGTTGTGGTACACACACCCTCTGTTCCCCCCAGATTCTATTTTGATAGACAATGATTTCTTATCATTGTCTTTACTGTTATGCTAACAAAGAGTAAATATAGAATTTGTAAGATCTACATTTAAGATCACCTAAGTTTAGGCTTTCATGGTTTTTATCTTGTATGGGCATATACCTATACACCACATGGAACAAATTAAAATTACCTCTTTCACCACTTAATGTACCAACAAAAGCCATGGAAATGAGTAAAACTAAAACCAAACCCCACACTCTATTTTCATACATATAAATGACAGGTAAAGTGTGAAAAAGAGAAACTTAAAAAAAAAAAAAAATCAAAGTAAACATTTACTCTGGGAAGAGTCTCTGGGTGTCCTGAAAGAAATACAAACCTATTTTTATTTGGGCTTCATTTCAGATGAAGCATTGAAGCACTTAGGTGAAAGGACTGGCTTTGGTCCATACTACCAAAGAGTTGTGAGGCTTGACCTAACATCTCTTTCAGAGGCTTGAAAACCAAGATGGGATGGTCATATTTGCTATTTTGCCAAGAATGGGGGCAATAGGAGTGGATGGGAAGGTGAATGCTTTGCATTAATTAATTTTGTGGGCCACTTACTCTTTAGCCCCAATTCATTTAAAAACCATTTAAATCTGCTGTGGAAAGCAGTGAGTAATGGAGTTGGCAGTGAGTAATGAAAGAAAGCGTCACCTTCTCTTTGAAAGTTGCATTTCAGTCTGTTTCCTCACATAGAAGAATATTCATGATCAAATCTACCCTTGAAAATGGTAATATTTGAGGTGAAAAGTGAACTGGTTTGAACTCTAACCTACATTTACATCAATTGCCTCTTCTCATAAGGTATCCAAAACAACAGAGGTGCTTCAAATCCTAATTATGATCACTTATTTAACCCTCTCAGTGGATTAGCCACCATACTGCAGGGCATGTCCTGAAACACACAGTGCTATGGGGTGCTGCGGTGGACTGACAAACCCATCAATCTCCCAACATCTGATTTCATTACCTAGAAAGTTAACAGTTTATTTTCATCTAATTGAAAGTTCTGGTTTGGAAAAAGAGACAAACATACTTCAACAATGAGAGATTATTTGGGAAGCAGAAAGTCTCATCCTACTATTACACCACTTGGTAATATACACAAGATAGCTACAGTTGAAATTGTTACATTAGAGAGGATTTGAAAAAGCAAGAATTAAGAATTTGTAAGGAACATTTAAACAGAAACCAAGATTAAGGAACAATTTAATCTTTGAGATGCTTTGACATTGAAATGTCATTAATTAACTTCACTAGCTACAGACAATTACAGCAACCCCCCATTTAAAATTAAACCAGCTCTGTAATATTCATTTACTTATTTTGATGCAAAGGATTTAGGATAAAAAAAGGTTGAGAGCACACAGGAGCTGGGGAAGGGAGAAATGTCTAATACAATAATTAAATATTAATGACTGTGGAAAAAAATGTACTGAAGTCTGTTGGTTTCTTATACATACATATTAAGATACGATTTTTAAGTGATGCAATGGTTTGGCTGAGGAAGGCTGTGAGCTATTCCTCTGCGTGTGGTCCATTTCTGAGTAAGAGAGCAACTGCCTGGCCTTTCCTACTTTCTGACCAGAGTTAGTTCTCTCTTGGAAGAGAGTAATCCTTGGAAGAAGCATATGTTTCCTTGATACCACAAATGTTTGTAAGACATACCAATGAAACAGCTGCACCCTGCAGTTAAAAATCACCTCTTGACTGAAGGCGGCAGACACTAATGGTAGAAGTTTCACTTTTACTGTTTCTTTAGGCCCAAGAAAAGGGCAACAATCAAAGCATCCGGATATGATGTATGCCCTCAACAGTAGATTTTATAGGAAAGAAATTAATTCCTACAATGTCACTTCATGAGTGACATGATGTCACAACAAAGACCAAGTTGACAACATACACCCATTGGAGTTAGAAGGCACCAAGGACAAGACCAGTGCAAACTCCATAAAGGTCTACTGCCTCCCGAGTTCAGTGGTGGAGTTGGCAGGATGCGGGGGAGAGTGCTGTGAAGCAGCTGTTATGATCCAGAGGCTGTTGAAAGCAGATGTCCATATGGATAGAGGGATGGAGAGAGGGTGGAAGCACTAGTTTTTGAGCATTTTACATTGCTAAAAAGCATCATATATAGTATCAGTGATCATGATACCATGGCCTACAACTGCAGCCACATGCAGGACACCCTACTGCCAATCCTCTGCCTTCCCAACTTAAAGGATTTTCCCGAGTTCATGGTGAACATTTTATTGAGCAAATGGCCCAATCTAAGTGTCCTGCAGGCCTCACTAGGATAAAAATGTATTTAAAACATATAGATTGACAGGTTCTGTTTCAACAGAGCAAAACTTGAAGAAAAAGCTTTATATCAGGCATTTCTCCCTGTGAATTGAGATTTTTTTTTGAAAATACTACTCAACAAAAGAAAGATTATGTGGTTTTTTTTTGGTTACTTTATTTATGACTCAACAGCATATATCTGTCACTGGAAAAAAAGACAAAACCCAAGAGAACAGTTTGATAAAGAGATACAGCTTTCAGTGAGAAGAAAGTTTTTAAATCTCCAGCAATGTACTCAGCAACTATAGCATGGCAAAAGAATTGATAGATCACATCACGTGCAGTTGTTACTACAAAGACTTACAGGTTGCTTTAGTGAATGCAGAAATTTCGTTTATCTAGATCAGCCATTAACTGCTGCCATGGATGATAACAAAGACAAGTTTGCCATGGCATTTTAGAGAGCTATGACTGCTCTGAATGACAGCTTTATTAGCTTTCATATGCTTCTGTAGGAAAGTGAAAATCAAAGCTGAAACATCTCCTTGCAAGATGTTCTAGCCAGGCAAATGTAAAACTTTACTGCAGTTAGTTACTACTATTCTAAAAATAAATTGACGTTGGTATGTATGCCATGCTGACAGTATCACACTTCAAGAACTAAAACAGAGTTGATAAATCTGCTAATTCCTGCCTAAGCTTGGACACATCTTCCCAAAAAGCTAGATAAGCTTGTCAAGCTCTACAAAGCCATTAAGACCTAATGACATTCTTTGTAAGAATGGTGGTTTGCCAGAGTATCCTGGCTAGATCTTCCTTGGGCAGTTAGATGGGAACAAGGAAACAGACACCCATACTTCTGCTGATACTGCACTGATGCAGTAATATTGCTTTATGCAGCAAATAGAGAAGGTGACAGTAGAAGATAAAGTAGCAATTACTTATGCGCTGTGGGCATTACAAGAAAGGTGTTTTGAGAGAGAATCCAGAAGGTGAAATTCGCCTCTAGGCAAAGGGCCAGCACAAAGCAAAAGACCACAAAACTAACTCAAAATGATGCTTAAGTAATTGATGGGCCCCATGCCAGTCTTGTAGGTGAAGCTGCATTTCATCCTTAAATTAAAGAAGGAACATTTAAGAGAGCCAAATATAAACAAAGTACCCATCAGGTTAGGAATATGTGCAGCAAAGCAAAGGAATGGCCAGTTGCAAGGAGACTAGGTCAAGTTGGGGGGAAGGACAATAATATATAAGTTGAAGTATTTCGTTGCCTGGCAATTGAAGAGCCAACAAAGAAACTATAAAAGAGGCAATGCATTGGGCATAGTGTTTTAGGAGGAGCCTTTTGTAGAATTGAGTTGGTTCATTTTTCTAAAGAGAGTACCCTGTAAGAGTAGAAGTCATGAGACCAACTAATAAGGAGCACTTCCCACTCAAGATGGCAAAACCAGCTTTCTCAAATCAGGCATCTTAACTATCCAGAAATGGACAAACCAACCAACCTTCAGTGATTGTTTGAAAAGCACCAAAATGCAGTTTCTCTTGAAAAAATATATTCTTACTGCATTTGGATGTTTGAAAGACATACCGCATCAAAATATCTTATGCAACAATCCAAAGCTATATATTAACTAAGCATTAGTTTAGGTTTTAAAAGTCAAAGTGAATGTGTCAAATGTGGTGCTATGCTGGTGGCGCGTTCCATTCTTCAAAACAAGAACATCTGTAGTATTTACTCTTTCTCATTCTCTCCCAGTAAGGCAGCACGTGTTGCTGTGTTAGTGCTGGGACTGCCACTGCACCTAGGCTCACTCGCCACGCTTATCAGTCTTCTGGACTAGGTATATTAGGGATGGTCTTAAGCAGAACTTTTATTTGAAAGGATGCAGATTTCTACTGTAGCATCAGCACAGCATGACACCACTGACTATGAGATGAACTTTCTCTCCAGGCAAAATGGCTTTTTGAAGGGAAGATCTTTCAACCAAATTTGTAAGAAAATTTATTGTTTTACTTTTTTTTCCATAAGCTTCCTGAGGAAGCAATTAAGTGTTTCTTTGAAACTATTCCATTAAGACTACCAAGACAAATTAAAAAGCATTATCCACTTTGGTACTGCAACGAAGTTCTGAAAGAAGCATCCCCTCCAGATTTTGGGGTCTGGATTTTATTCCTTGCAAACCCAGATTTCCCCCCCTCAAGTGGATGCAGCAAAATCTTTGGTGTTTGATGAACAGCAAAAAGCCTGTACTTTCTTTTAGTTACACAACGTTGCTAGGGAGACGGTGTAAATACAATCAATCACAATCATAATTTTGTTGATTTGCATTTCCATGTGAAAGTCCTGAGTATACAAAGCAGAACACTGGAATAATGACAATAGCATAAAATGCTGCCAGACTCATTTGCAACACTGTGTAAAAATGAATAATTAACAATGCATACACAATTACATAATGAACAAGCTCTTCTTGGAAAAATTAAACATACTGAAAGTTAAAATTACATCAAAATTACACAGCTGATCCTTGTTAAGCAAGTAACAGTATAGGTATACCTTGTTCAAACAACCATGCGATGTCAGCCAGCTCTCCTCAAACTTCAGTGATAAGCTGAATTGGGAGGAAGACACCCTGCACTTTGCCTGTCAGCTCAGCCTTTAGAAACAGCTCACAATGGCTTGTAATGAAGCGTGCATTTACTGTATTCTTCTTAGTCTTTAAAAATGCTAGTATTCAGAGTTTTCCCTAGAACAGATACTTTCTTTGTACTGAAAGAGATTTGCTGTTTCTAATTGTAGGTATGCTTTCTAGTAGTGATTTTATGATACTTGCTAATGGTGATTATTTGTGGTAATCTGTAATAAAGTAGAGAAATTCAGAGGATAAAGCCTCAGTGTCCTTGTGTATTACAGAATCCTATGAACCCACAGTTGTGCTCTCTACACACCTGCAGGCCAAGTAACTTTTTAGGTTGTGACGATTGCTTATTAAAACTATTCTTGTATTTCATACCAAAGACATGGATAGAATCAAAGGCAGAAAACAGAGTATTACAACATGACCATACAGCACGTTAATGGATGAAGCACACACAAAGTGTAAATGTTCAAGGAGGCAGTGAGAGGTTGCACATTACGTATTGCCTGGTCTGTTCGGAGGACTGGCGCACATACTTCCTCTGGGGCTGACTACTGCTAAATAGCTGAGAAGGCTCCGATGTGCCCTTTCTGGACTGGCATATCTCCATTCCTACTGGCATAAAGGCACCTGGCACCTGGGACAGCCTCAAGAATTACAACCATAAAAATGATGAAGTTTTTTTAATACTATTTTTACTTATAAAGTAACAGAGACATTTAGGATCCATTTTCTGTGTCTATTTTATGTCCAAAACAAAGATTGTAAGATTACATGAACACACTGAGGCCACACATTCCCCCTAATTTCATCTCTCAGAATTGCACAAATATGGCCTGACTTCCACAAAAGCTCTGAGAACTAGTCACACTGTAAAAAATAATTTGCACCATAAATCCATATTACCATCTGTGGCAGGGTTAACAGACCTACACCAGGGTATTTAGAAGCTATCAACACACTTCTCTACTTAGATCACCAGAAACACAGTATTGATGGGAAACTCTACGGAAACTTCTTTCCACAGTATGTCAGACAAAGAACAGGCAAATAAAAAGCATTTTCTAAAACATTAATGGGTTTTGTTTGTCAATAAAAAAGAAGCTCTGCCACAGGCATTTACAAAAGGATGATGCAGAAATTGAGATTAATATTTTGGTAAGCCTTACTGCCAGCTTAATATTTATAATTAAAAGTAAAAAAATAACCTAGGCATGTTGCTACACCAATTGTGGGAGTTTTTACCCCATTAAGTATTGATGAGAACTTACATTCTTTACCAATGCCAGTAGCAACTCATTTTACAAATGCAAATTAATTTTTTTTATTCTTTGTGAGCATGTTTTATGCCTGTGCTTTATATTATACTTACATAAGTATAATATAAACTTAAAATACAACTTATACTTACATAAGTATAATATAAACTTAAAAATATAACACATCAAGACTTGCAACAAATCCGTGACGTGTTATGAAAGTACAGTAATAGAAATGCCTACCTTTTTCAAGAACCGTACTCCATAGGTAAATATATAGAGGTAAAATGTGAATCTCCACCTGCAAAAGGTACGAGAGATTAACTGTAAGATACAGGTTTACATACTTTACAGCTCAACATATGATTTCTTATAGCACTGCCAAACCATCACACCCTGTTCACATCAACAGAAGTTGAAGCAAAATTTTGGTCTGGTCTTCTACAGCTTTTGTTATCAAGCACTGTGCTCATTTGCCTGCTTTTCCCACCTTCCCACCAGCCCTCTGAAAATAGTGCCTCATTTCACCTAAACATGACAAAAAAACACATTTTCAAGGATAATTAATTTTTTAAGTTTCATGAAAACTAGCGTGGCAGTGGAGGACAGAGGACAATTCTCATGTGTATTGCAAGGAAATTCACTTGTTACTAGACATCAGGACAGTGATAATAAAAAATTGTATTAAGTCTTTAACAGGTGATTTTAGCATGCTGCACATCAAATACAGTCTTTAGTAATGAAAAGCACCATCCACAATGACCTTGAAATTCACTTAGTGGATTCCAGCACTTCACTCATGGTTCTAGGGACAGCATATGTGTCAGACAGATATGATGGATACAGGCATATATCCACAATTTATGTCCACTTCCAAGGAATTTCCTTAATAAAGATGATTCTACATTTCCCCAAGTACACATGAAATAATTGTTAGGCTTCTAGCTTTCCTTTTCAGATAGAGGCAAACTAGAAGCTAGGACACAGGAAATAAGAGAGAAACCATCAGGAGGTTTAATACACAATCATCTTCTCCTCTTCCTCTATGTCTTTCTCCCTTCCCCAGTAAAAAAAGGCATACAGAGCATCTTCCTACCTTTTGGACCCATTACTGGCTTAGGAAAGAAGAGTTAATGGAATTATGAGGAAATAAAATCAAAACCTCATGCAATGTAAATTCTTAGAGGAATTCCTGTTTTGTTTCTTTTTTCCCCCAAGGGGAAAACCAACCCCCAAGGGTTGGAAAGAATACACAAACATGCCTGAGAAACACCAGTGAGGTGCTATTCATAAAGCTTATAGCGGGATGAGATTTAGCTTCCTTAGTGTGAGGCAATACTACAGCATGAATCATCTTCAATTACGTATTTTACAATACTTACAACTTCCTCTCCACTGGGAAAACTATTAGGTTACAGTTAACAGGCATTGAAGAATGTTCAGACATTAATGGAATGTTTTCAAAACTGAAAATGCTCCTATGTATAAGAAGGTTAATCCAAACCTTCCTCTTCAAAGCTACTTTTGCAAGTATTTAGAAAGAAAGTTGTGTCATACATAAATGGACTTCTGACAAGTTGAGTACAGGAGAGTATAAGAACATCAATGAGATTTAAAGTGGTACTTCAGGTGAACAGAAACTCTCTTATCCTGTAACCTCCACAGCACTGCAGAGATTAATTTTTTCAATTGATATGATACAAATACCAATCCCCTCAAGAATTCATTCACACTTAGCTATATGGCTTTCAGCTTTCATGCTGAAAACATTTTGGAGGCAAAATGTTAATTGTGCTGGTAGAAATCTTCAGATCGTGCACATGGAAGAAACAGCAAGGACTACAATATGAAGGATGGTTTTATTTGGGCAGCAGTTTTCTCATTTGGCTGGTCCTACTGCTAGGAAACCTGTAATTTAACTTCAGGGTTACATACCTCTTCTAGTGAAAGTTTGAAGACTGTTGCTGAAAATAAAACTATTAGGAGGGAAAAACTGCCTAACTTAATCTCACTGCTGCACACTCCCAGTGCCCTTATTTCATTCTTAAGTGTGAGCAGTTATGATTCCTCACAAAGAGTTTTCTTGTTTTAAAAATTCTTTCGCTATTACCTTTATTTCACATTTCTCCAAGCAAAATGCATACCATATTTGAGGACATTTGTGGCTTGCTGTTGGGAGGTGCAATATTCCACAGAGGAGTTCAAAGGCACTCTAAAGTATTCAAAATATGTTAAATTTTAGATAGTGGGTTTCAGGGATTTTCCAGTCATCTGGAAGACTCCGATTGAAGCATTTGCTGCAGCTGTCTCCTCAGAAGAAATAAAAAAGCCTTTACCTGAAACAAGCAAATTCAGAAACACCGATTTCCCCGTCTAACTTTCCACCCACTTTCCAAAGTGCTGCCAGTGCCACAGATCTGTACTACAGCCACAGTCTGCCCTGTAGGAGAATTCCTGGAGCTTTGAAAAAAACTCAGAGCCAAGAGCCACCAGGTATTATCTGGGGCTCCCAAAGACAGCCTGCTCCAGCTGTCCGAATGCTACAAAGGTGATATATGCATACAAGTATATGATAATATATGCTATTGGTCGACTTTCCTCTTTTTCTCTAACCTGCCAAACAAGTCTTCTTGGATTGAGTGTCAGAAGGTAAAGGCTCAGAACTGGGTGATAGACAAAGCTGCTCAAAGTGCTAACTTCTTAAAAAAGTAAGTACTATTGGTAGGGAAACAAACCCTTTTTTCAAAACCTATTCAACAAACTTCTCGCTTGGTCAAACTGCAATAAAGAAAAATTCAAAACAAAGCAAAGTTGGAATTGGCCCCCAGCATGTTTGTCATCATTAATCAGCTAACTCCAGTGGTAGCTGAGCTACAAAGGACTTTCCATGGCTCTGTACCAGGCAGCTAGCTGCCTTCCTGTGGGCTTCAAAGGGAAATTCTGCTGCCTCAGTACCCCAACTGGAATCTCAATCCCACACAAGGAAGTCCAAGGAGTTTCCCACATTGTTTTACCACTAATTGTAGGTGGTTTATTGCTGCAATTAAGAGCAAAACGTCCACTGGGCAAGGTCAAATAGATGATCACATGAAGGTTTGAAAGAAAATTGATTTTAAGTTATTAAAGTATTTATCATTATATAGTAAATGAATATATCTGGTCTAACTAGTTAAGTTACTACGTTCAACATTTTAGTAAATGTTGCACATTAACTGCTAACACCAACGACCTTTACAACTGGATATACTCAACTTGTAGCTCTCTTTTAAAATAAAATAAATAAATAAGACAAAGATTAACTACATGCTTGTTATCAACAAATCAACACACACTGAGATCTATAAAATCCACATTAAACTAAATCAGGCTAAGACCATGTACAGAATGAGTGACATTTATGAGACATTACAACCAGAAGAAATATACCTACAACAAATGGTCAAAATTAAGGGATGTTGCTGCCTTCAGCTTCAGCTATAGAATAAAAAAAAAAATAAAAAATAAAAAGGCAAGGAGTCTATCTGTAGTTGTCAGCTGGATGCTGTCAGAAATTCAATGGTAGATACACCAATAATCCTTTGCACAAGGTCACATATAGATCACTATGCCTCTGACCATACCAGGAACTGAATTAGCACTCAGTTCTCTGCTCACTTCTCTACTTTGCTGCAGGAAGCCAGTAACCTAAGACCCTGTTGATGCTTTATTTGCGTATGAGCAGTCCTCACTCCTCCTCAGCCTTTTACTCGGTAGCCTTGCAGTAAGAACATCTGTCAGGCTTTGTGAAACATAGGTTCAATTTTGTTCTCCGTCACATCTCTCACACACTCCTGAAGGTTTTTTTAGCGACGAAGTTGTCCTGTGTAGGACAATCTCTTCTTGAGAAGCTGTTTTGTGTAGCAGAAAATACTCCAAGACTTGGGATGAAGGATACGGAGGAAAGGGAAAGGAACTAGGTTATGAAGCTGCATTATTCACTCAAACTCATACAGGCAAGGCCAGAAGGTATGAGATAAATGTTTCATGCAATGCAGAATCATCCAGCAAGATTACTCCAAGATGAATTCTCAATTCAATTCTCTTACAATAAGTACTCTAAAGAAATCCATCATTCACAATCTACAGCATATAATTCTTTATGTCTCATTTTGGGTCTCACTGCAGCCCACTGATGAAGCGATGCAAGTGGAGGCAAACAGCTATGAGTAGGAATCAAGTCCACTTACAGTACATCCCAGTGTCCAAATCACCTTAGTATTTTGCGAACTTATGCAAAATGGTCTTTCTCTCTGCATAGGACATCATAGAAGCGAAGGCCATCTTTTTTAAGTGTGAGATTATCAAGTTTCATTCCCAACTGAATTCACAGAGTAGTAGTTGATTAAGATGGGTGTTTAACTTGTCCTAGGTAATAGTTCCAGCTCTCACGGTTGGAAAAAGCTCTCAGCCTGAGCAGTCTGAACAGTCACAGACCCCAGGGAAAGGAAAATGTGGCCACTGGCATAAACCCTCTCTAGAACCCTTTCTGGTATCCTGGTTCCAAGGTCCTTCTTGAGCATAACCAGCTCATGATGAACATCCCCAGATCACTGGGGTTTGGGTCACAGCTGGATGTCTGCAATAGGAAGAGCAACAAATTCCTCTAAAGTGATGAGATTAGGAGCAGAGCCCAACAGATGTGGAAAAGCAAGGCAAGATCTATACTAAGATCTATTCTCCCCAGCAATACTCGCTGCCCTATTAAAGCGATACAATGGAGACCACTAGGTAAAGCACCCCATTGTGGGCAACTGCCACATCAACTCACATTTATCCGAGAGATGATGACAG
Source organism: Nestor notabilis (assembly GCF_000696875.1). Classification (NCBI taxonomy): domain Eukaryota; kingdom Metazoa; phylum Chordata; class Aves; order Psittaciformes; family Psittacidae; genus Nestor; species Nestor notabilis. The sequence goes on along the minus strand of NW_009938771.1, from coordinate 54,873 downwards.
CTGAAGCTGCTCTCTTTCGTGAGAATTTGCTCTGGCCCTCATACTTGAACCACTCTTACAGTCAGTTGTATAAAGACAGAATTGGAATGACCCACATACACACAAAGCATGCTGCTTCAAAGACTTTTTAGGTTAATTTAAATCCAGCAAACCCTTATGAAAGCACTCAAGGAACAAGTGTTTTGGAAGACTTGATCTATCTGCTCACAATAGGGTTTATAAGGCTCACTTTAGTCCTGCACTAACATGCCTGTAAGACTTAAAAATTGAAACAGACTTGCATGTGGTCTGCTCAAGCTCAGAATGAGGGAAATCAGACCTGTTTACGTAAGACCCCTCCGGCAAATCCTTCAGGTTCTGCTGGTGATCACAAAGCCAGTGTTTCAAATATGAGCGCGATACACTACAGTGAAGAGTCAAGCTGAAAATTGACTCTTCAGTAACAAAAATATATATCCTTTTCTAATGTAGTCTTAAAACAAATGCTCTAGAACCCCTCAAGAGTGCAGCAACAGATCTGACTGCTCTTGTTCAACATGTGATGAGTGCATTCCTGATCCAGAGCACAGTTTCTTAATCTCTCAAGCCTTTTAACTTCAAGCTGCTAATGAAATTTTAAAGATGCTTCAGCATGATACAGAGCAGTAGAATGAGGGAAAAGTTGGAGAGCCCCTGCCAAGTCACCTGGTATACCCCATCATGCTCAATTCCACAAAAACTATTTAAGTGCACACTTGAGGAAGCACTTTACTGATTTCATGCATATGTCTAACCAGGTTCCCTTCCCTTCATCACACTGACAAATTCTGTCCTTAAAATTTCCTTCTTTCCAAGGAAAGGGGCTGAAAAGGCACAAGGTCCCTCTGCAGTTTTCTGCTCCTGCAGTTTTCCCTTTCTTCCATTTCTTCTGCAGGAAGACCGGCCAGCCGGGCTGTGAACAAAAGCACCCTTGCAAAGCTTTGCAGCATACCTTGGCAGCGCACACCTCTTACAGCTCAGATGCCAAACCAGTGCCTGCTGCCCAGCAATGGTGTGCAAGGATCCAAAGTTATCCATCTGATTTTTGACAAGCAAACACGAAACATAATAAATGCACAATGTTAAAAACTTAACAGCCATTTTGCTTCCAGAATTCTAGCTGTTATTTACAGAAATGCTTTTGCCACTGATTTGCTACAGTCAGGGCCACAAAAAACTATGTAAGAATGCTACACTTCAAAACTGCTAATGTTAAAAAGCCCCTCATTTAGCAACTGGCTATGGCCTCACCACATTGCCCGCAGTCAAAGAAACTGGCTCTGAAAACTATTTTCAGAGAAACTGCAGACTCCTTAAGTTTTTTCCCCATGGAAATTCACTTTGGTAAAACTTCAGATTTACAGTTCTCAGTCACCCTCTGCTCAACTCCTGGCAATTGCTGGCAGACCTCTGGGCTCAGGCTTTGGCCTGAAAGCCAAACTGAGCCTAACATGAACTTCACAGGTGCAGGCCATGGTTCTGGAGAAGACAAGTCTTTAACTGCCATCAAGCAGCTTGTTCTCCATTTTAATCCCCACACCTGGCTGAATTGGGCAAGCATGTAGCTGGACTATTGCAATCACTAAGTGAGACTGATTTCCTGTGGCTGTGGAGAGTATGTTCACTATGAGAGTGCTCAAAGGAGCATTTCTGAGGCTGAGTTTAAACGATACTGAATTGTTTAAATTTCTTTTAAATGGGAGGCATTGCTAAGTTCCCCACATGCCCACTGTGACTTGAAGCAGTCCATGTTTTACCCTCACACTGCATTTTTCTGCTCCCCCAAACACAAACAGAGCCTTCAACTTTCTGATTCACTCAAGGGAATTCAATCCAATTATTGCTGCTCCTGACATAGCCAGAGGGATACATTCTGTCTAGAGGAGACCTATTTAGAGGATGATCCCAAAACCAATGGACTCTGAACTTTTGGATCAACTTCATATTGTGACATTGTTTACTGACTTATTGTAGCTCCCATTTTAAGTCAAAAAATCCCCACCAACAAACAGCAACCCTTCTCGCCTAAACCAACAACAAATCCCCACAAGAATGATTGGGTTTAGGCAATAAACAATGCGAAAGTACAAGAAAGACCACAGAAATACACCATCCAAAATGTAGGAGGACTACTAGTACCTTGAACATATAATGGTGTCACTAATTTAGACTTAAGACCTTTTGTATTGTATCACAAGTGTTGATCTTACACTAGTTAAGTTGTACAAAACTGTGCTTTTATATCAGGCACATGACAATTCAAGTGTTGCTGTGTTTTACTCTGAGCCATCTTTTTGGATGCTTGCCTTCCCCGATCAAAGCGCTAACACACACCAGCAGTGAGCAGTGCTATTCCACAAGATTGTCAGGAAGTTGGTGGATGACAATTAATGCTTCATAGCTTGCATCACTATCTAGAAGAGTAAAGCAACAAATCACTACCTTCTTTTGAGACATCAACTTTTTACATAATTGAGAAAATCAGAGTTCCAACGCTTTTCCAAACAGAACTCAATAAAACAGAACAGGGTAAGGTAATTTGATAGTCCAAGTGGCACAATTTCAGCACTCAGCCTGGTACGCATGGACATGTATTTTCACTTGAAAATGTTCAGAGATCTCTCCTGCCTAATTTCTACTCTAAGTGCCAATCTCATGATCTCCTTCACCTAATGAAGCTCTCTTAAAATTATCTAAATGCTTTATTAAATCCTGCATGTGTATGTGCTTAGATCATGAGACCTCTACACTGAAAACCCAAACATAAACCAGATCAGAAACACAATTAGTGCACAGGACAGCCCCATGGCATACCTTTGATTGGTTCAGAAACTGTATAGAAGTGCAACTCACCTTCAACCCTCCATTAAATCTTTACTTATCTCCATTACTGATAACTAGTCTTATACAAAGCTACTGGTGTGACAATATGGTTGATGGCAATAATCCCACTGCTCCAATTTGCTGCTTCCCAAGATCTATGTAATGATAATTTGCTGGTTTTCTGCAAAGTCTGGCAGATGCAAGTGGATATAAAGAATGTTAATTAAAAAAAAAATAATAAAATCTTCTTGCTTTTTTTTGGCATGGCACTGCCTTTCAGTTAAACTGGAGCAACCATTCAAATGGTAAATAATTCCTGCACTGTGGTTAAGCAAAAGTTATTTAATGAAGGAGACAGTTATGCACAGCTCACTAAGATGTGCAAAGTAGCAGGTACGATAAATTGAGAAATCTTTATTGCTTTCCTCTTCAATTTTCTGGCTTAAGATTTGACTGTCATCTGATTTTCCTCTTGGCTGCAGTTTGAATCAGCTATTTAATATTTAATGTTACAGTGCCACTTGAGACCAGTCCTGTCCTAAATCTGTACGCTCAAAATGGCAGCTCTCAAAGTCTTAAGAGCAAAATTTAGTTGTGCAGAAAAAGGAAAGGAAGCAAGGTACTAAATTTTAAAGTGATGTAGTTTTATAAATAATAAAGCATGTTTATATATTTAGACCAGAAAAGATGCATAATACAATAGGTGTTTTGGTAATTCCTTCTAGGTTACATAGCTTTAACAGTTATGCAACTGTTCTTTTCTGGGTGCTTCACAGGCTATATGAAATAAAGCTCTGATAAGGCCTCAGAGATTTACTGGCATTTCCAAATCTTGCCCTAAAAAGACGTATTACTATCTGGAAAGCTTATGGTAAAAGCGCATAGGTGTTGCTGCCATTTTGTTCCCTGTCTTCTGATCAACAGAACTTGTTTCTCATCAGTGATGTTCAGTGCACACAGCTGACAAGTCTTGGAGAGAAAATTGACCCAAAGCCTTTTCAACCTGGATGTCTAGTCTCCATTCTTACTAGTGAGTGATATCACAAGTCGCCTGATTACAAACATGGCCTTTCAGCACCTCTTTGAATACCACAACAGCCACTCACTGTCCCACTCTTTTCTAGTTCTAGAGGAACAAAAACTTCCAGACTGCATCTGCTTTTCACCAAGCAATGCTGTCCTAGCCATGACGGCAAATATATATGCATAATGCAACTTTTGTGACAGGTTTTGTGATCAACTTGTATTAACGGTTTCCATTTTTTCTCATGCTGACTGTTACTTTCCTGCAGCATTAAGTCATCTGTCTCAGACTGATTATTAGCCTGCTAAAGCAGATGCTGATCCCTTGTGGGTATTGATCTTTACAGTATTGGGACAGGTGTTAGGGTTGTTTCTCCATTTCCCTGAAGAAACTGCCCTAGCTGTGTAGCATACATTAGGTTTATGCACAGCAACTACATCCCCATTTCTCATGTTCTGCCAGTGAGGAGGGGCACAAGAAGCTGGGAGGAAGCACAGCCAGGACAGATGACCCAAACTAGCCGAAGAGTTATTCCATAGCACAGAATGTCATGCTCAGTATGTAAACTGGGGGGCGTTTTCCACGAGGGGATGATTGCTGTTCAGGAATGGGCTGGGCATTGGTCAGTGGGTGCTAAGCAATGGCATTGTGCATCACTTGTGTTTCCTGGGTTTTATTCGTCTCTCTCTTTTTCCTATTATTATTATTGTTATTATATTTTACTTTATTTCAGTTATTAAACTGTTATTATCTCAACCCGTGGGTTTTAACTTTATCCAATTCTCCTCCTGATCCCACCGGGAGGCATGGAGGGGGAAGTGAGGGAGCAGATACATGGCATTGAGTTGGAAAGGACCTTAAGATCATCTACATCTGAAGAAAATACACAGTTCAGCTTTTGCTAAAAAGCATGAAAGTATGTTATTGAACAACTTAATGCAGAAAACAATTTAGTTAAATGCCTGTAAGGGAAAAATACTAAACAATGTGGAAGCTAATTCTCCATTGTAACTCTGTGCCTCTGAACAAGACATACGTAGTTCATGTACCTATAAAATGAAAGGTAATAAAGTGCTAGATAAAACTGTGTAACAACATAAATATGAGAAAGAAGAGACGAGTAAGGACTTGCATGCCAAATCATTCATTGCCATGTATAAAATAAAACTTTTCTGCCACTACTCTTCAGTGAGTGCTAGTCTGATACAGGTTGGTTGGGACTAGCAACCTGTAGAGAACTAGTCATACTCAAGTTTGTTTCTTTTGGTAAAATCTGAAATAGGAAAAGATACCAAATAGTTTTGGACTACTGTGTCTGTGCAGTTTGTAGTCTCCTGTGGAAAAGAACAACCTGCTACAAAATGGGGAGTTCCTTTTGGGCCAAATCTGTATGGATTCAGGGTGAATTTGGCAAACACCGTTTGCTAGTGCCACACATGCAAAGAAGCTAATAACTCTGAAGACAACAGAAATGGGCTTAAGAAGGGTATCCTAAATTAGCATTTTGTTCACACCTCTCTTTCTCTTGTAAATTAAAATCATAGTGGAACTTGATATCTACACTTACTGAAGATCAAAAAATTTGCATCCACATAAGAATGGAGAATTTATTCTGAATCTGACTCTTTATGAAAAAATACCTGCTTGTAATGCATTTCATAAAGTTATTATAGCCTAAGTAAACATTGCTCATGTCACTCTCATACTGCGAATATGTAATAGGTCAAACAAAAGCATAGGTTGGATTGGTAACAAGATGAACATCTTAGAAAAGAGAGATTTCTAGTAAAAGACAAAGCAGTAAGGAGATGAAAAGTACAAGGCAAAAACTACACAAGTAACCAGTAAGGCCTATCAAGGAAGCAAATGCCAAACCTACAGGATAAAAGCAATGAAAAAAGCAGAACATGTTGTGAAAGGGGAGAAATGTTTTTGCTGTCTTTCCCCTCTTCCACTCAGCTTTTAAATCCAATATCACTGACGAAATAAAGAACTGACAAGCACCATTACCGATCTGAGAAGGAAATGGAACTTTCACTATTAATAGATATTAACTATTTTACACTATTTGCTATTCTATTTGGGCAAGACTAGTTTTATTATTGGAAAGTTTCATTTAAGAGAAATTAAAAAAAGCAAGAAAATATTTTTAACAAGAGGTATCAGTACCTGAAATCTACCACTTAGGAGAGATCAGCATCACAGAAAAACACAGCAACAAATGGTGAAGAAGCAGCAGCCCAATGCTTCAAAAGTAGAACAAGAGAGAGAAATTTGCAGAAAACCCTGTACTGAATTCACAGAAGATGCTCCTCAAACAATCAAGAGTCAGTTTAAGCCCTGTGAATCCCATCTACTAAGCATCAAAAGTAGTCTCGATGTCTGTGGCATCCCAGACTGAGCCCTTGCTTTCGTAGCTGTATATCCCCTGTGGCTCTTCTGAAAAATCCCAGCTCTGCCTCCATGTTCCTTCATCTCTAAGCAACTTCTCTGCAGTGTTTGGCAACTTCCTTTAAAGCTGACGCTGACTGAAGAAGGCAATCAGCCTCTCCCATAATGAAGACAGTTCAAGAAGTGGGAAACATAAGAAAGCAGTAGCTACTGCAGTTTTTGCAGTTTTCCTTTAGTTGCTTTTAACTGTTATATTGCCACTGTAATTTTGAACTAGTGTTCACATTAACTAGAGCTTAGGGAAGAATTATTTAATTTCCATAACATAAAATAATGATGAGCATACACAAGTCGCAAGAGAATGGAAACCCAGTTAATTTATTATAACCTTGCTTAATGCGCAGTGGATAATGTCAAGTGCTGGTGTCTTTGCAGGACCAGCACATGAGTTAATTTAAATTTATTAATTGTGTTATAAACTGTGTCACAGAAGGCAGCAAGGGCAGGGAATTCAAAGTTTTAAGTAATTCAATTTGAGGGAAGAGGGAAATTTTATAAGATGCAAAATGAAAAGTGCTTACAGCATGGTCTAAAAATACAGTGAGCATGGTCTGAGGACATGGCATGGAAATCTTTGCCTGTCTGCTCCTGCAGAACAGCATGGGAACAGGACTGTTGATTCCTGACACTTAACTTATGTTTTCATTTCCCCTTAATCCCATGCTTGGGCACAGAGACATCCTGAGACCAAACCCAAAAAGAGAAAACAGAGATCATACACCAGATTCACACAGGAGCATGGCAGATATGGTAGCAAAGGAATCATGTGGCAAACTGCCAACCTTGAGCAATTCTGGGATCTGTTTCATACCAGTCCCAAACTAACTAGAGTCTCTTGAGCAGCATACTAACAACTTGCAAGAAGTCTACCTTCCCCTTCACCAGACTGTTCAGCATTCTAATGCAGTGGGATATCTGGGCAACAAGAACAGACCCAGAGCCTGTATTTTACCATTCAAAATTAAGACATAATAATAGACTTAGATAAAGGTTGTAAACACAGCCACAGGAGCAGCTGTTCAGCAGAAAAGCATTCATTTGCTCAGCCAGTGTTAATCTAAGCACTCACAGAGCTAGCAGCAGGAAGCGATGCAGTTACATACAGCATTGCATGGCACACCATGCCCTGCTCCACCACACCATGTCCTCCTACCCTGCCACATCAGAAGGAGACAGGTGGCTGGAGCAATTTCCCCCCTTCTTCCCTCCACCACACCAAAACCTGAGCTTTCACACCAGATGCAAGTACTTCTCATGCCTCCCATGTTACTTGGATGCATGCGTATTTCCCACCACCATAAGCAACAGTACTCTAGCGTACTTATGTGACTGCCTTGAGACCCACAACAGAAAAATCTGAGTGACAAGCACCCCATGATTTTATGCAGGGTGACCTTTAACCCCAGTAAGTATAGTGTGCTGCCCTACAAAACAGCTGTACAGACAGCTGTCTTGCACAGGACAGGGCAAATGGGAGGGCAAGGACACAAGGTCAGGGAGGTGGCCTTTACTGCTCACTACAGCTGTAACAGTAGCCTATGCTGCTGAATACAGCCTGAGCCAGCCTGTACAAGCATGCCACAGCACCAAAGTGCATGATATAATCATAAAAGGATATATAAATAAGCTACTTTTTCAGGCTGGACACCAAAGAAATGTGAATAGTCAGAGCCTATTCAGAACAGATCGTTCAGAAAGGCAAAGCTGAAGGCATAAACCCTCAGCAAACCACACAGTAGCAGCTGGGTATGATTGCCCACACTCTGCTCATGGAAGCACAAGTGCTGAGCAAGCTGTGTTTTGGAGAGGAGGTAAGTGCAAGATGTTTAGTCCTGATTCATCAGAGAGCAAGTGTTGGGGCAGAATTAAAATTGCAGTTGATGGCTGCACTTTGTTCCTGCAACTTGGAAAGGTGGACAGCTTGCCAGCCACTAACTCATTCATGTGTTCAGGGACTCAGGTTACCAATTACTGTATTTTGTGTAACTCAAGGCAACTAGTACTGTCTTACCCCCTTTCTCTTGGCACAGGGAAGCCACAAGTGAACCAGCTCTGAACAACCTCATAAGAAAAAGCATATTTACACTAAATAAAAAGCTGCATCAATATTCTGCACTGACTCACATGTGGCTTAGGAAAAAACAAATTCAACTCAGTCTACCCTGGTATCAGACAAAGGAATCTGTAATGTACATACTACCGAGCTATTTACATCTTATCCTGATGTAAAACAGGTCAAGATTTCTGTCTTAGCTTTACATATCCAAAACTGACTCCAGGTCTCTTTGCACAGCACTGGTTTCCCCAACCCGAGTCTCAGTTTAAATTCCTCACTCTCTTTTAACTTCTGTTGAGGCCCTGCATTCAAACACATCCCTCTTCCTTTTCTGTGGTATTAGATACAATACTCCTGAGAGAATAATAGGTCCTTGAATGTATCAACCCCAGAAACTAGATGTACCTCTTACAGTACTGTGATAAAATCGCAGTATTTTACATGCTTACTATAGGTAACAATTGCCAGATCATCTTTGCTACTCCCTATGCTTTAGCTGCCACTTGTTAGATGACTTCAATTAGAGTCTCCTTTTTGGCATCTGTGACTCATCTCAATTTCCCTACCACCTGCAGCTATAATAAACTCTTCCTGCATTCACTGAAGGTCACATCTTCCCTGCTCTGGAACAATTTTGCAAACTCCAACTCCCTCCACATCTCATTGAAAAACTATGTCGTCCCTTGCCAGGCTGCATTGCAAATCTGCCAGCATCTGAGGCCCTACTCCCTGCTATGCTCTTCATGCCACAAATGCCATCTACTCACATGGCTCTTCCTTACCTCTGTACTTCACTTTCAGCATGCGTGATACTTCATAGCTAAAGACTACAAAAGATTAGTCTTTGCAACAGTTTTCTAAGCAAACTGTTGCATATATATAGTATACATACTACATGCATATAGTATATATATATATATATAGTATCCATAGTATATATATCTATTTACCAGCACAATACCAAACAATCTGGTTGCCCAAGTAAATAAAACAATCTTTTTAATTATCTGTATCATTGCCTCAGGAAACAATGAATTCCATGACAGAAACATGAAATCCTGTATAATTACTCATGAGTGTGAAAAATAGTTTTCACTATTCAATTTTGAATATGCTCCTTTCCTTTTCTTTTTCATTTAATGCCTCCTTGTTCTTGTACAATGAGATAGGCAGATGCTGTTCTCCATTTATTTTCTTTATACAAGTAATCATCTCCATATGCTTTTATCTTATACTAAGACTACCCTCTCTCTTCCACAGTCTCTCTGATCTGCACAATCCTTGTAGCATCTACAGTCACTGTGCTGCTATTTGCATCTGCAAAGTACCATATTGTCATACTACATTTAATGAAAATTTTAATTAAAAATGGCAATGGAACAGTTTGTTCTGCTTACACCAGTCTAGCAGCACAACGGGAAATAGTGCCAGGCAACCCAGTTCTATAGGTTTCACCAGTAACAGGTCTATTCCCTTCAAAGACGGCATTGCCCAAGAAGCGTAAGCGCTAGCTTTTGTTATTCCCCCTTGCCTTACACTAACACATCATTAAATCCGTATCACCTGATGTATGAATCCTTACCCTGACATTTTACAGAGTTCAAGGTTGCAAGAGACCAACTAGTTGGGATGGGCTCATATCCATAGTGCCCTGGGCTACAACACTGGATAAAATGTGCCCAGGATCTGTCTCACATTCATACGAAATACAGCTCTGAAACTTCATAAGGATTTGTGGGAGGTTTTTTATTGCTGCCCCTTCCCCTCCTTTCTTTTCTTCCATCTCTGCAAGAAGGATCCACATTTCTGAAACACTAATACTGATGCACTGCACCTTGCCAGAATGGTGTTTTTATAGCCTGACACCAAATGTGCTGCTTGCCCTACGGCACAATGCGGAGGCACTAGCTCTGCTTGGATAACAAGATATCCCAGCTGGAAGAATCAGATTTGGTAAATCTTATATCCATATCATCTGTCTGGAGGAAACCCTGGAGTGAATTATCTTTTCAATGAATTATCCTTTCAATAGGGCCTACATTCCCTTCTGGCAAGAAGTAGCAACACCACCACAGAAGGGAGTCCAGTAGCAAATCAGTATTCATGAAGTGCAGCCCATGGGAGATGAGACTGCCTGGGGCAAAACGAAGCGTGACAGTGACCCTTATTTTCCAGCTTTGGTTCCACTGCGAAGGTAAAAGTTACCCTTTCTTTTTAAACATGATTTTGTTTCAAGTAGATGAGAGCAGAGATCTTCAAGCTGCTGTTTTTAGAGACACTTAGCACAATGAAAATAATAACAGAACCGCTCAAGTCGTTAATACCAAGAATCCGATTTTGTTATTAGCTGTTCTTTCTCTAGCCTTTCTAGTTTAGAAATCACACAGCATGTTTATGACTCCCTTCTTCTAGTGGTTAAAACCAAAATCAAACAAGAACACACTTCTTGCTTTACAAGGAATTTACGGCTATTTAAGAACCACCAATTTACTTTCACCAGCAGTTTTATGACATACTGTTACTAGGATTCACTGACATGAAGTTCCCATATCTTTTAGTGGAAAGATACACATTACTTAGTTACATGACATTCAGTAAAGAAAAGAAATTTATAAAAGTAATCAATAAAGACCTTTAGAAAACACCACTGAAGTGGTCTTTACTTCTGATGAAGGCTGTCAGACTCAACCTTTACTGGTTTTTCAAGTGCAACGAGCAGAAGCCAATAAGGACTTTCCATGGGGAGGAGGAAAAATCAAAACTGAGGATGGGACTCTTTCTTTGTGTGATAATAAAAAATTGGTTCCAACAACAAAAAATCTTGCCTCAAAATTTATTTTGCAAACTCCTACACTTCACTGAGTGAAATTAAAGAAAAATCTGTGTTCACACTGTCTAGGCTTGACTTGATGCTTCCCTAGATTAAAAGAAGTTAGCTTGGGCAACTTCTCAGCTTGACACTGGCACTCAGAGAAACTGGGTCAGTCACAGCCAGAAAAACAGCTTCTGTGGCTTTCCCTTTACAGGCCTGTTTAGCACAGTGGTGTTTTGAGTTAGCAGCTTTGAGGAAACCACCTTATTGCCTAACCAGAGCAAAAGCAGTCTCTTGGCTGTAAAGCCAGCTATTGTTCTTGAAGGAATACTCTTCCTCTTACTCTTCCTGCACAATGCCCTTTGTTTTAAGGCCATAGTGAGGAGAAAGGAAAAGAAAAAAAAATTCAAATAAAAATCTGCGTCCAGACTCAGAGGTGTACACAAATGTGCACTTCCCACTCCTTGATGATATCACACAGTGTTGTGTTCTTCAGACCCCACTATCAGAAATATAAAGCAGCAGCTCCAGTATTGCTTCTGTGAAGCACCAATGAATATTTCACTCAAGGTCACAGAAAGCTACCTGAAATACTGAAAAGTTATTAAGGATCAGCAATAAAAATATGCAAATGACTCACCTTTTTCACCTGCCTAAACATTTATTAGTCCTATTAACAGTTTCAGTACAAAGTGTTCCAGAAGAAAGAAATCACGGCAATTACTTAGAGGCTTCCAGTACTCTATGCTCATTGCAGAATTTAATGCTATTTCATAGTGACTTCCAGAAATTTTGGATTTTCCTTGATGCTTTCTCTTTCAGGAGAGCCTGCTGTTCTACGATTATCTGTCAACAGAAGCACCTGTCCTAGGAACACCCAGATGCAGCACATAGCCCATGGCAAGACACTGCAAGACATACAAGAAGGAGCAGCAGAACTAAGTATCTGCCCAGTTAAAAAAAAAAATCCAGAATTATGATAGCAATCAGCCTACTAGTTAGGTGTGCAGCTTCTCTTTCACTAAGCAGGTAGCTGAGGTACCAGGGCTTTAGATCTCCTGAACAGATCAGAGCAGCAGAAGAGAGGTTATGCCTCATACCTGTGAGACAGCAAGAAGGAATAGCCATTCCTGCCTCATGGAAAACAGCAGAGGAAAATGGGGGAGGTTTGGTATTTCTATGGCCATTGAACAGTAACTATCACACTTGCCCCAGAGCACATAGCACAGACCTATCCCCTTGGATTTTTTTCTGGTTGTGAAACACTGATTAGTCCTCCACTGCATGTAGCTCTGAGGCAGCTGAAAACCTGTATTCACAAATCAGAATTAAATGGACCCATAATACCATTTACCACATTGTCGTGGTTCAAGCCCAGCCGGCAACTTGGAATAAAACATCAGTGTGTTATCAGCATTATTCTCAGACTAAAGCCAAAACACAGCACTGCACCAGCTACTATTCACAAATCAGAATTAAATGGATAGCTGAACCCAGGACACACATATTTTTGCTTGCATCTAAAAGATTATTGTATTCAGCAGTATTTTAGAAGCTGACTTAAGAGGGCCTGAGGCTATTAAAAATTCAGAGCTAGAAGCTTTTTGACACCTATTTATTTTCTAGTGCTTTACTGTTCCACACAAAACACAGACTGATGAATTCCTTTATGCACTTTGTTAAGACTTGTATTACCACAGTTCAGAAATTCAACAACCAAGCAGCTGTGTTGATTTCTTTCCATTGCATAGTTATTTTTCCAGTAAAATTTCGTAGAATTACTCTGCTCGTTGAGAGAAGCAATATGGCCAAGAAGTTGCAAACTGCCCCTAAAATTTTCACACAAATGTGCATGGCAAGCAAAAAAAAAAAAACCACCACCCAAACTAGAACCTGTGTATGTTTGTCTCTATCTATACACATACACGTGCACACACACACACACATATGTATATAGCTACAGATCAATAAAATCTCCCTAAAAGCATCATGCATAAACACAGTGAAACACAGTTTCAATTTCTTAGCAAAAAGAATATGTTCTGGCTAGGAGATGAGACAGAGACTCCTCTCCCATACATCAAAACTAAAAGCCATCCCACTTACAGATACTTTAGTATCCAAGCTTTTTCTAGAGAAGAATGGGGGAGGCAGGAATAAATCTTGGCTCTTCATTTGGCACATTCCCATATTTTCACATGCAGACTGTTGCATAAACTCAAAAAACTCTCTTAGGCATATGTTTCTGCCAGCCACTCCTTCGAAACCATTTAAACATCTCCGATAATCTGCTTGCTTAAATGTATATAGCTGTAGGATGGACAAGACATGAGCCTGATGACATTCCAAAGTCCCAGGCCAACACCTTAGGGCATCACAGGTTCTTTCACTTTGCTCCGGACAAGAAAGGAGAAGAACAGGTACGTACTAGTAGCATGAGCAGCAGCACAATACAGTAAAACTGGGAAGAAAATGGAAGTGGTTTGGAAGGCACTACTGCATTGGCTTTCTGACTCATCAGACATCAACAAAGACATTCTTGGATCCTGTATGCTATCTGGCCATCAGCAAAGTCACCATTCATGGTCTTCCAAGAGTTACATCCTTCCAGTTGCCTCCAGCACACCTTGAAGCCCTTTCCCTATTTTTTCCCTACTAGATTATTCCATGCCTGGAATTCCCATTCCACTAAATTAAGATGCAACATTCTTCCTTAAGGCATTTTTGGGAACTTATTTGTGGTCAGACACTTTTTTTTTTTTCTCTGTGCTAGAACTGTGCTCCAGCATAGTTGTTAGAGCATTTGATCCAATTTATATCACCTGCCTATAAATACACTGATAGTCCTCTCCAGAAACCATTTTTAGCATTGTAAATTACTGCAGATACTCTCCATGAATAACGCAGAAGCCACACAAGCTTCAGAAAAGACTCAAGATAGTGCACTTTCTGTGAATTCTCGTGCACTACATGAAGAGCAGAGTATTACTGCTCTTGCTCAGGAGAAAGCTTGTCTTTCCTTGGTGTTAGACTGTGCCATGGGGACAGAGAGAAAGGAACAAAAACCAAAAGAAATGCATGGCAGTACAAAAAGGCCAATTTGCACACTCAGTTCACCACTTTTTTTCTCCATTATGCACCTTTCAAGTTGAAGGAAGGAGCAAACTGCCTATATTCCCACAAGAGAAGGAAAAGCTCTCCCCTGCAGCTAATATTAGGCTAAGTGCCTGGGCATTACGATCTGAGGTTATGCTAGGTGGATGCCTTTCCTAGCAACTGCAAACACACTGCTGCTAACTCCAAGTTTCATGTCAGAATCACCAAATCCCTGAGAAACAACCCATTGACTTGTTAGTAAAATAACCCTCAGCATCCCATTTATCACTGTCTTTCTGACTAACACCGGATCATGAGTCATCATCAGATGAAATTATCATTGCATATAGGTACTAATCATTATAACATCTGAAATCTGAAGCAGGTATGCGATGCCACTGAAGTCTCACCATTACTGATCTCCACAGCTCTGACAATCAAATGGTGTTGTCTTTCAGACTGCCATACAAAATTCTATGGGTTAGTTGCTGGTTAAGGTTCCTAACAAGTTATTTTCACTACGAAGCTGTGGCAAAACCAGAATCTACAGACAAGAGATTTTATTACTGCCTTTTCTTTCATATACCACCATCTGCTAATGCCAAGGACATCTGACGAAGGCTGGTAGCAAGGGAATTATTCCATGTTTAACTCTGTTTAGGTCCAGAACTGACATTGCTTGAAAAGAAAAAGAAGGAAAGGGGTTGAGAAAGTGAGAAATCAGGGACAAGAACAATCTGATCATTAAGTTACTGGTTTAGTGTGCTTGGGCTTGGATCTCAAGTGTCATTCATCTCAGGCAAGCGTATTTATCATTGAGCTTCACTCTCAGCCTTTGTCCTATTGGAAACTCTCAGCCTCTGTCCTATTAAAGCTCCTCTACCTCAGATAGTACCCACACTACTCATTTGGGAAGTCAGATAAGGCAGTCAGAAATGGCCTACAGCCCTTCTGGCACAGCTGCCTTCTCTGCATCATGGAAAAGCCGTTCTTGGCCCAAGGCTTACTTTTTCTAGCAGTATTGAATCATCTCCATATAAAAAAGAGTTGAAGTTCTTTTTAAGCAGCTCCACATTCGCTGTGGGTTCTGTCACTTCTCTTCCGAAGTCACAGCCAGTCAATGCAGTTGCCAGAAAAACTGAAGTCTTCTCTGGAAGGACAGCAGCAGCTCAGCAGTTGAAGGTGTAGGTGGGGATCACTGTCATTTTTCTTGCTCTGTGCCTGCTTATTATGCAAGGGCACATTTCTTTCTGTCAGGGCTACAAAACTCTCCACTGGCACTCCAGTTACTGAAGACTTGGAGTGCTACTCTTGCCACGACTGTCATGGGAACATGTGCGTTATGTCACCCCAAGCTCCAAAGAAGCTGCCACACACAGACTCTTATCCAAAAAGCCACCACATTAACTTAATAGCTGTGAAAAGGCTACAGATGTCATACAGAAGGATTTCTTTGCTCAAACATACTGAAGTGAAGCACCTCACTTAGTGCCCTGACAGGTAGATTTAACTACACAATCATTTAACAGGGGGGTAAAGGGGCATTCCCTGGCTTCCCAGTGCTATTCTGAGTACCTGCCAACAACTCCACCTAACGTGCATGACAGGATAGCTAATGGCACACAGTGCTCCACTGGTAATACTCTCGGGGCAATGCACATGTGGTTGTTTGAATAACATCACATTCTCACAGCAGCATATATGTACAGAGATGAGGAGGCAACTCGCACTACACCTTCTGCAAACCACAAGCAGACAGAACCTGAACTATCCACTTATTATTTATGCCACCTTGCTTCTTTCTGGACAAGTATTATCATTACTATTAAATATACATATTGCAGTAATGCCCAATGGCTCTCTCTAAATGAAGCTGGCGCTTAGTTCTATCAGCATAAGTTAATGACATTCATTACAGCTTGACCTTACCTTCCAGTTTGCATTCATAGCTCTCATCTGCATGGTCCTTCCATAACGTATGCCACAAAGAAGCAAGTTCAGCACCCATAACTTTCCTGTCCAAGCCTGTATTTCACGGTATGTTTAAGTTTATTCTACCTCTAGGTCAGCCCAAATCTGCTGGCACTAATGCAAAAATCTTTGACCTGAATTACAGAAGCAGCCAAATGCACCACCCAAATACGCTAGCTCTAACAGTATTACAGTTTTAATTTTCTCCCAATATTTCCTACAAGTTAAGCAGACAAGTGTCTATATTAAAAGCTACAACCCTTGAAGGAAACAGGTTGTTCTTCACTGATCTAAAAAATTAGTGACTCTAAGACCATCAGCTGCTGGCAACAGGATGATTATGTTTAGCCACAACATCACCCTGCCTGGCTTTATTACATATTAAGAAAGGTGGACTTCAGCTGTAAATACCAAGGAAAGGACTTAAGCATTCTGACAGTTAAGTTCCTCTGTTTATTAAAAGACAACCACCTTCAGACAATTTATTTTTCTTCTTTTAAAATAGTAATAAAAAAAGACTAATTCTCTGAGCTAGAGAGGCAATTTGCTTAACAGTATCTTCTGATTTCTCTCCTATTCAGTCCTACGCTGAAAGTAAGTATCAGTTGCTGCTTGAATAATATTTCATCTGTGGTTTGGCTTTAGGAAACAAAATGCCTTAATACATTATTTATTCAGGATCATATTATGAACCTTCCTGTATGTCTCCACAGGAAAATAAAGTTTAAGAAAAATACTTAGGAAACCTATAAAAGGAAAAAGATTAAATATATTGAGGAAATCTCTATGAAGAATACAACAGTATATTCCACAAATTCTTTTTTTATATATATGTATGTATATATATGCACACACACTCCCCTCTCTCTCTCTGGCTGGCCTGCAGTGTTTTCATGATTTCTTTACTTGCAGTTTCTTAAAGAAATCATTTAAGAATTGGTAAGAATAAAAAAACCCAGCACCACCACAACCAACACCACCCACAACACAAAACTTGGAAAACAAGATGAACTAAGATTTGCCTTCTAACTTAAATAGGTATCCTCTATTTCTGTTGACATTTCTACCTAACACTTCTTTCCCAGCTAACAAAAAGTGTAACTAGAGTTTTAATCCAGCAATAACATAACTACTTGACCACTACTTGTTTATGGCCTCAGCAAGATTTACCAGGTCTCTCGATTTGAGGCATGTAAAATTTGCCTTAAACGCATGATCTTCCACATCAAAGGAACAACATCTAGCAGTGCTAGAGGACTGAGTCTTGACATTAATAAGTCTTTTTAAATAAACTAGTGTTGTTATTTGTGTTTAGTTATGAATTCAACGTCTGAGCCTTCCTTTAAGAAAAATGCGTAAATGTTTTAATCAGAATTAATTTTCCATGCTCTTTCAATGCAGATTAAGTATTATTATGTTGTACTAATATATATGGATGCCAGGGAGGGACTCTTCATCAGGGACTGTAGTGATTGGACAAGGGGAAATGAGTTTAAACTTAAATAGGGAAAGTTCAGGTTGGATATAAGGAAGAAGTTCTTTACCGTGAGGGTGGTGAGGCACTGGAATGGGTTGCCCAGTGAAGTTCTGAATGCTCCCTCCCTGGATGTATTCAAAGGCCAGGATGGGCAGAGCCTTGGGTGACATGCTCTAGTGAAAGGCATCCCTGCCAATGG
>NW_009938771.1:17639-36932 GCF_000696875.1 Nestor notabilis | reverse complement strand
GCACGCTTTGGGGAAAGGCCCCCCCTGCCAATGGCAGGGGAGTGGAACTAGGTGATCTTAAGGTCTTTTTCAACCCTAACCATTCTATGATTCTATATCCAGCTGGCATGGAAACATAACTTAGATACTAAAACCTATGGAGTCTAATTAGAAAAATGACCTTTATGTAGATAACCAGTTTGAAGAGCAGCTGGGTGCTGGGAAAGATTCCTTAGAAGAAAGCCCTGGCAGGTGAAAAATAACTTCCTAAAAAGCATAGGAGCCTTTAGCTTCTGAGTTCAGTGCACCTGAGAAAATGGGCTAGTAAAGGGGACAAGCCTAGGATAAGAACAAACATACATGGGATTTAATAATCCAACTGACTTTTATCTTTACTCCTCCATCTCAGATCTCTGTCAGGTTGTACAGCTAAAGGTGGTGCTGTGGAGATAGATTCCAACCCTAACACCAGGCGATTTGTCTTGAAGGATCAGGCTGGCACCCTGACAGTACAGAATCACAACCACCTGATTTCTGTTAGCTTTTCACCATTGAAAGTACACGGAAAGTACAATGTGACTCCTTCAGAAGAAAGGAGATTGGTTTTCTCATTCAAGAAGTTATATTCTATCAATTTGCATTATTTTCTACACATCTACAAAAATACCCATGAAGAACAAAGGAGGAAACTACCAGGGACACAGGCTCAACAAGACTCAAGAAGAGAAAGCGCATCCTTACATGCTCTCACAGAACTTCGTAAGAGTGCTGGGCTTTTCCTGGTTGCGTCTTTGACGAAACCAACGTTGAATGCTGCGTACATCCCAGTCCAGCTGCTTGGAGAGGCCCTCCAGCCTCTTCTCATCTGGATGCTACAGAACAGAGAAGGATAAACATTATGTCTCTACCCAACTGCAGTGAACCACTGTAATTGCCTCTTGATGTCTTACAGGCTGCCTGTCAGACACATGGATACATAGAAATAAAATTACTTTCACAGAAATTTCTGCTGACAGATCCACATCAAAATAAGTTTACAGTGACTATTATTAATCTAGAAGGACATATTCTGTAATATTGCATGCAGGTTATTACTAATCAGAAAACTAAGGAGGACAATGGCATGAATTCTTGCTTGAAACTTGGGAAGTAAGGATAAAAAGCCATGCATTTCTCAAACAACAGGGCTTTGAAACACACACCCCCCACACAGACCACATGCTACACCCTCTGCATCAGGATCTTTGTCCTATAGACTGCTGCAGTAATGAAGAGTGTTTGACAGACATGGAAAGAAGATATATCCCATGTTTGTACATGTTCATGTTAGAAAAAATGAGGTTGTTAAACAAAGCGGCAACTTCAAAAGGAAAATCACCTTGACAACAGAGAGAAAGGATTTTTTTTTTTCCTGTAGAATTAGCTCCACACAATTATCCTCCAAAGCAGAAAATGTGGAACTCTCATTCCATTAGAGTGGCTGTAAACCAGTGCAGATGTAAGGCAAAAGACTATAGTTTGACTACTATATGGAGAAGAGCAGTACAGGCCACGCTTCCAAACATGCAGCAATTCTACACATAAATTGCATGAGGACTATTTATCTATTTTCTCCTGATCACATTATTTTTTAAAAGAAATAGAAAAAGCTTTTGGACAATCTGTTTTCTAGAGTTTCAGCTTTACTTCTGCAAGCCAGTTGCATACATTGAATGAGATGCAACAGCTGCCATGATAAAGACTTTTTTGAATGTTCCAAGAGGTAAAACAGCAAAGCTTTTGCCAAGCTGAAGATTCATCTATTGGCTTCCAGGAAAAGACAGGAAGGAAAAGAAAGGGAGGGGATGAGAGAAGGGTAAAATATTTGCCATCTATCTCAGAAAAAAAGAAGGTTTTCTAGTCAACCCAAAGTAGCCACTACATCAATGGGAGGTTAAGAAAAGCTATTCTCTGTAACTTCAGAAGAATCAAATGATTGGGGCAGCTCTTCAGAGTTTAACTAGAGAGAGCTGCTGCATGTGACTCAAAAGAAGACAGCTAGGTAAATCAGACAGTTTCCTTGAGAGCAGCTACCAAACAGCCCTACCAAAACCTCACAGGAAAGTAGATACTTTCTTTTGGAGTGCTTGGCACTTGTCTCCCTGCGCTGGGTGCTGGGAGCTGTGTGCCAGCTCCTAGCGTGACTCACAGACATTTGTTAGATCACTTCACACACCCAGGCCCTGTGCTGTACTAGCGGATTCTGAGAGAAAAAATAAAAATACAAATAAAAAATCCCATTCTTCCTCTAGCTAAGTCCAGGCCAGAGCACATGTGCTGCAGCTTTTAGAAACAAGGTATGTGTGATTCCCTCCCTGAAAATGGGACATAAACCACAACAAGTGCCACAGTTATCTCAGGATAGGGTAGGACACACAAGCAAGACAGATCCACAGCATATTTTGCTGTTCCTGACAGTGAAGCCAACTTTGCCTATGACTTCAGTACTCTCTGAAGCTCAGTCTGATGCGGTGGTGCGCTCAGCTGTAGCTTGAAGCTGAGGTGGCACTGGGAAGTTCCTGCAGAACTTCACCCTTCAGGCCTCCACAGGCCTTCCCACTACAAAGTGGCTGACCACTGGGGTCCTCAGGAGATGCTAAAGGATATCTCATCACTGCTCACTGCTGTGGAAAAGCTCAGGATGCTTCAGAAGCATGGACAGAGTTTTAGTTGAGATGTCATACAGTGAGAGTTCAAGGGACAAAGACATCAGCAGTGGCAAAACACTTGTACTGTACAAAAAAGTCTGCAAGCTTCAAAACATTATTTGTTCATGTTCCCCCTGCTTTTCTGCCACCCCATCTCTCCAAATTTCAAAGGGCATTCATCACAACACAAGCAGCTAGGACACCAGCAAGGCACCAGCACCCTATGCTCAGGCAACTTCCCTAAAAGTGGTAGCTTTGAAATTTCATGGAAAACAGTAAGGCCAATCTTACTGACTCACAATTCTCTTTTATTTATAGGAGGGGAAAAAAATAAAACAAAACCAAAACCACCACCACCAAAGAAGCCACAATGATTTTTTTGAAATTTCTAAAAGATAAGCGGCAAAAAAAAGCAGGTGGCCATATGGCACCTACACAGCAGAACAACTTCGTTTTGTTTAAAAGCTTACAGGAGACATCATGAAGGGATGCACAACTGCTCCAACTGGCATACAATAACAACCCTGACATTTCCATGTTCTGATTTTAGCTGTAAAAATGCAGCACTACATTTACCAGTTAGCTTTGTTTTGTTCAGCCATGGTTTATAGTGCTGTATATCACTTTATAGGTAAATACTTCAGTTAAATACTCTACCTTTGTAATAGCTGTGAAAACTTTTTCCAGGATAGCATTAGGTTGAGCTTTCTGTGGTCCGTTGGCTTGGACTTTAAGGCCTAAGGCACATGGTTTAGCAATGAACCTGTGAAAAACAGAAGAATGAAAAAAGGAAATAAGTGAAATCCTTCAGTTATTTACTTCATTACTGTTAACAATCAACGATGCGTGGTAAACATGCAAACATTATAACCCCACCAACAAAAACAATACTTAGCCTTACAGCTCAAAAGCAAGTTCATACACATGGTTTCATTGCAAAGTAAGCAACATCACTTTGAAGGATGAAAGAAACTCTGGAGAGCACATGAAACAAAGGATTTTCTTTCATGTCGTAAGAAAAAAGATAGAACAAAAGCATGAGAGGAATGCCTCCTAGAGAAGCACCAACCATTCCAGAGAGCAGAGGAACTTGCAGAGATGAAGAGCACACAATATTCTCCTCCATACAGAGCCTTTTTCATAAATTGGTTGCCTGAGTAGCTACTGCCTCAGCACTTTTGCACAGGGGAAATTTGAACAAAGTCCTTAAAGGCAGTAAGCACTTAAGCTGCCCAGTCAATACAATTTTCTAAACGATAAAGTTTAAACGGTGTCGAGCCATGCCTCAAAGACTTTGCTTTTCCTCTTAACTCTTCTGCTAAAATATGAAGCTGTCACAGATCCAAATACTAATCCATAAATTCATCCAGTTTATAAACTGCGTGTCTCTGGTACATTTTAGAGATGAATTACATAGCTTGCATTACAGACACTCAAAGACCACCATCCCAGTTCCATGTTTATCCAGCTGAATGACAACAGGTTCTTAAAAATCATTGAATTCTCATCCACATGCAAGCCCCATTTTAAGCACTGTTTTAACCTACAACTGCTATTTCTGCTATGTTTAAGACATTATTACACTTGATTAAAGTCCTAAGCAATGTTACAGTGGTTACAGCAATAGCATTTGGTAAAGAAAAGTGGGTGATGCCAGACCACCTTGTTTTCCTTGTTTTTCCAAGGAAAAATTCTTGATCCATTGATACCATTCCCATATGAAAACCAATTCTAAAGCCTGAAATGATTTTGGTGACTACTTGTGAGGCGGGTGGGAAGTCATATATCCAGACACATGCAGTTTATCAGTGAACTCGTTATGTGATCCTTGTATATTATAAGAGAAAAAAACACAAAACAACTTATTACTTAATTGTTCTCAATTTGGACTGGCAGCAGATTGCAACTGTACTGCTAGCTCCATAGCATCAACCAAATCAATGACACTGCACAAGGTGTAAATTCCCTGCTTTAGGGTTAAAAGCTCTGACGACACCAGTTTCACTGTGGATTTTCTGAGCACTTGCAAAGTCGGTCTCCTCTGAATTAAGACTTGATTTGGGGGGTTTTGTTTCTTTATAGGGTATGGTTTTTTGGTTTAGTTGCTTGTGGGTTTTGGGGTTTTTGTGTATTGCTTTGTTTTTACACACCTGCATCTCTCAATTTCTGTTTTGGTTTTCTTCTGCTGAGTGAAGGAATGAGAGAGCCATGCTATAGCTCCAATAGAAAGGCAGTTCCCTAAACATGCCAATTCAAAAGAAAAAAAATATTAATTTGGTAAAGTCAAATTCAGATTTAAAAGTCCGAGTTAGAAAAATTCCACAAGGAGCAATTCCAACAAGCTTCATGCTGAGCTGATCTTCATTTAAATCTAAGCAAATCAGCTGAGTTTGCTTAAATGCCATTCCTAAAATGATATGTCTCGCTATTGAACAGCACAGATAGGACAAAGCACAGTGTTTGTCTAGATTTTAAAAACAGAAGAGAACTGTTATATTGATATTATACTCGTTACCAAAAACAAAACACATTTTCTGCTTCTGGTGTTTACTTAACAGGATTATAATACTTTTTTTTTCTTCCTTTGCTTCTTATGTTTTTCACATGCACTGAAGGAATAAGCACACGTCCACAAGGACAGCAAAGCACAGTAAGTACATGTACAGGGAACACAGCTGCAAGACACAGGGTGACCTTGGCCAGCTACGTCAGGGAGGAAGGGGCAGAGAAAGCATAAAAAAGCCCATAAGGTCTCTCTCCTGATATGCCCATGGTCCTTCTCCACATCTGGAAAAAAACTTTTAAAAAAAATCTCCTCAAGGGATTGTTAATTCCTACTAGGACACTCGAGGGAAATAAAGCAATTTTAACAGGAACCTTTTCTACGCCTGCAATACTGAGCAGGTCTGACCACCAACTCAAGTGCACAAAAGCCATGTCCATATGATTGCCTTTGATGGAACTGGTAAAATTTAAGAGATATTTTTTACTTTTCATACAAAAACTTAATGAATTCAAGCTATATTTTGCAATATAAAAATTGTTTTTCAAGGTTAAAATAGAATTTTGAAGTAGAATTTAATCAATAGGATCCCAAATGTCACACCAGATATCATAAAAAGCATCATTAACATAATTCTCACCAATAGTTTTCCATAACAATTTAAACAGATTCATAAGTAAGCAAAACAGAATTAATGTTAGATACATGTATAAACTATGAGCGTTTTGCCAAATGTTGCACTTCTTAAAAGCACTATTCATTTTTTCCATTTCTGCTAATGCTGAGCAATTCAGTTCCCTAAGCAGTCTTACTGAAACCCACGGGTCTATTTATTGCATAAGGTACTGCAATTAAGAGGGAATAATGATTGTGAAAGAGTAAGGAGAGCAGAACTGAGTATATTGCCAGCTTTTCTCTCTAAAACATGTAAATCTGAACAAAGCCACACTAGTATCTCTTTTTTCAGTGGATTCCAATTCAGCTGAATTGAAAGCTGGTATTCAGTTACACAGAAATTAAGGACAAGCATTTTCTGCTGAACGCAGCCCCATCTATTCTGGATCTATAAATGAAAGACTAACATAAACAAGGGAATTAAACTCAGAATTCAAAAACCTTTTT
Source organism: Nestor notabilis (assembly GCF_000696875.1). Lineage (NCBI taxonomy): Eukaryota > Metazoa > Chordata > Aves > Psittaciformes > Psittacidae > Nestor > Nestor notabilis. Next base: position 30,641 of record NW_009938771.1, on the reverse strand, counting down.
AAAGGCAGCTTCTTAATTCACAGTCTAAAGCCACATTTAAAAACAAAACCAATCCAAAAAGCCCACAGCCAGCCAGTTCAGGCAACAAGAGTTACTGGAGAGCATTGGAGTGGGAAGCACTCAGTCTCTGCAGGCCCATAAATACTGCATCCTCTGCCTGCACACAAACATCTCTGAGTGTCCTGTGCCCCCTGAAGGCAGGTGCTGGTTTGCATTTTGGATCTTGTTTGGTTTTCCTCAAATCTATTATTTACAACAGCGACGGCTTGACTTTATACACCACCTCAAAATCAGAGGTCAGCTTTTCCTCTACAAAGGGGTCAAGAAACCCTTTACAAAATGATCCCCAAACTCCCCTAGAGCACTAAAAGAAGTACTATTTCACCAGAAGTATATAAACTTGTTCATGAACAAGTACCATTTTGGGTTTCTCACTTGTCCTTTGGCAAATGCCAACTAGACAAAGACAGTGGCTATTACAACAGATGGTAGGCAGAAAAAGAAAAAAGAATAAACAAACCCACAGAAGAAAACCAACGACCAAAAAAAACCCAAATCACCAAAACCCACCACCACCACCACAACAAAAAAAGCTAATTAAAAATCGCCTTGGTGGAGGAAGGTAATCGGTGATCACAGCAGATGCTGTGCTGCATAGAGGAAAAGGAGGATCCCCTGTGGCCATCAGCCCTGGCAAAAATGAAACCCCGAACCTCCAGTCTCTTCAGAAGCCATTCCCAACACCCCACAGTAGATGTCTAATTCCTCACGTTCATAAAATTACATCTTAAAAATATGCTGGCTCCACTTCCTGGGAACTCCACACCCTGTGAAAATTTCTCTTTAGAAATACAAATAGGTCAGATCTGTAATAAGCACAAACCATCCTGGACACAACTGCAGTATCACTGATAAAATAACCTCTAATAAAAGAGTAAGGAAAATGCCCCCTCTAACTCACAGAGCACTTTCTGTTCTCCTTTAATGGCTATTTGACCCTTACTAATTAATTACCATGTAACCTTTTACTTTACTGCTTTTCATCTTGACAAATTATACAATTTTAATCCTGGAATTAATTAGAAATGGTAGTGTTGACCCTCAACAATCCTTGGATGCTGATGTTCATTAGCACCGGCAAATTCTGCATTAAATAAATATTTTTTGAAGTATCACATTAAGGAGGAAGAGAAGAGTGAAAAGACTTTTTTGGGGTTTTTTTTTTTTGATCCTCTGGATTTTACTACAAATTAAATAACCCTACTTGCAACGTATAATCTTTGCATCTGTTTGAATTTTGGTCAGAAACTAATACATAGCAACTCTTTAGTCATCTGGGGCACTGGAAATATGGGCACTCCCATGGCACATGTATGTGGCATTTCCATAACAGCAAGTCATTTTCCATTTCTGAGCTGACCACAGTGGCTGCCCTTTAGCAAATCCATGCCTGACAGTTTCCCAGCAGCTCTGTAGATGCTCAAACACCACAGAGTCCACAACAGGTAAATAGGAATGACAGGATTTTTAAGAGCTTAAAAGGTCTGCAAGAATTAAGGCTTTCCAAACAGGGCCAAAAAACCCCAAACCACAAAACCATTAAGCTAACAGGGCTAATGAATATTTGATTCATGTAATTAAATATGCCCTTGTTTATTTAATTCCATGTAAGGGGAGATATAAACAAAATACTCAATGGCTTGTTATAAACTTTCAATTTAAAAACTATCAGTCTTAAAATAACTGACAATGTTAGCTGGCAAGCCCTACATGTTAACCAGTTCAAAGCAGGTTTGGATTCCTACTCATGCCCTTTGAAGTGATAAAATTATACTATTTTGCAATGCTTACTTGTCAAATGTTTCTGCTTTATTTAGAAACTCACTTAATTTCACCAACATTCCTTCTAGAACTAGAGAGCACGAATCCAGAAACTGAAAATCATAAACCTTTCTCCATTTTTACTGGGAAAAAAAGAAATCAACCCCCCAAAACAGCACACCAAACCCCACGACTCCCTCCCCCTCTCTCAAACTCAAACCCCACAAGCTGATAAGAAAGGGCCCCAGTAATGGGAAACAACAGACTGAATGAACAAAAATCTGTTACAAATTCCCCACCACCCCTGCAAGAGGATAACAAATTACTATCTGATCCTTGACTTTCTTATATTGTCCTAATATAATCTGCAATAAAAGCTATTGAACTCATGTTCAATTATTTTTACAAAAGGATAAGGACAAGATTGTCTATTCAAGGTAACCTAAATCAAGACAAGGTTCTTTAACGCAGAAGAAAAAGGGTATTTTACACTTCCACATTTAAAACTGGCATACCTAAAATAAATCACCACCATGAGAGATGGAGCTGCAAGAAGTCTTACTCAGCCCCACAGCCAGGAATAATGGCCAACAAAATAAGCTTAGATTTATTTTTTTATAAATTTATGGATTTCCTCTGTCAGATTTAATACACTGCCTGCCATTCACATGCAATATATTTTAAATGCTGTTGTATATCAAGAAGGTTTCTGAAATCTGTTAATTTTAGAAAGTAAAACTTTCAAACTGCATTCACTGAGACAAGTGCCCTGTCTGCACCTTGACCTCAAAACACCTCCTGAGGGTTGCAAGCAAACACTAAATTCATTTCAGTTTCTGCCTCGTTACTGTCATTTCTTAGTTTTTCATCAGCCTTCTTGTTCCTCTTGGGTCTTGCTAAAGCAATGACTTTTTCTTTCTAGGTGTAACACATTTTAATGGCTAACAGGCTGTGTAAAATCTTCTCCCCACAAATTAGAAAACCTTTTTCCTTTGATGTGTTTCAAGCACAGAAAGCTTCTTCCTCCACTTAAACAACTGTATTTTGTGGTCAAATTCAATATGGAAGCCCACTCACAAGTTTTCAAGAGACAAAAGCTAAGCTAGTGCATATGTCACACTTTTTAAAACACGTTTGTTGATCACAGCTTGAACCTTTTCACCTTTCATTTTTATCAAAAGTAGGTCATATTATGGACCAACAGGCAGGACTAATGGCCTCTTAGTACAGCCCAAACCTTAAGAAACCTACACATCCCCTAACCAACAATCTATTTTCCAGGAAGGTAAATCGGTCTCGTAAAAAGCATCTGTATAAAATCACCCTGGAGACTGCTCCTACATGGTTTGTGCTAACAGATTAAAAATTTCATGAAGCCATCAGGCAGAACCCTAGCTACAAAGTCCCCATAAGCACAGAGAATATGTATTTTTGGTTTGGCTTTTCATGTCCACAAAGGCATTTGAGTTAACTGCTTGCCAGCGCACAATGAGAGTTTGAATTTTCCCTTCCTGTACTGAGGGTGCATCTACATGGAGAAATTTGAGGAAACTATGGTGAATGTGAAGTGTGAAGAGCATCCGAGTCATCTCCAAGTAAAATGAACTCTAGTTTGAGCTACGTGGTCTACTCTGATTACATACATACATACAGCATCTTCATGAAACTGGTAAAAAAAATCTCACTTGGACACAGGCATCGTTCAAGTGATGCTTGCATTAAAGATTACTCTTGCTGTTAACATGAGCCAACTGCAAGCTCCGTAACAAAACAAAACAAACCCAAAAAAAACCCCATAAAACTCACCAAAACTAACAAAACCAAGCAAGCTATTCCTGCAAATTAAATATGTCTGTCAGATCTCACCATTTCCTATCAGTATACTAATACCAGGGAATGCAGTTACAACCAGCACAAATCCCTCTCTGTGCTAAAGAAGTGCCCAAATCTGTTTTGAAGAGTCTGGATCCCTTTTTGAAAGACTGATGCAGAACAAATTTTCCCAGCTCATCTACTTTATGCTCTCTAAACACAGATTGTTCCAGGGATTTATAATTACAATTGTCTAACTTGTTGGATATTGCTTGCTGGTTTTAAACAGAAACAATCTAAATTTGCTCTAGCAACAAGGATGAGTGAAAGCAGAAGAGGCTTGTTTCTAAGCAGATGCTCAACAGATTTACTGCCGCGGCACATAAAAACAATTGCTGAATTTGTTTTGTTATTTTTGCATAGCTGACCTACTTAATTCAGAAGTTACTTGTATTACTAATTAAAAAAAAAAAAAAAAGGGCAGAAAAATCTTAATAGTCCCAGGAAAAATTCAATAGATAAGTAGGGTAGTCACTGCAGTATGCTTATCCCAGCACTGATTTTGGCTTTGTGTTTTCCAATACTGTCCGTTACAGAAGGCCCACCAGGATACAATGTCTGAAGCACAGGCGGGGCCTTTACCATGTTAACCTGATCCAGCAGCTATACAGGAAAGTTAACTTCACCAAAATTTCACGGGTCAAATGGGTCACAAGTCCCACAGTGAAACCTTTTCAAAGGTAAGAACCTGCCTGTCCAAGCAAGAGGCCCAGCACACAATTCAGTAAGTCAGCAAGAACCTTCTGCTGGTGAGCATCACAAGCACTGACTCAGAGGGCAGTGTACAGGAGAGCTCAGATCCAACCCTTTCAAGGGGACCTATTCCCAAACCTCCCAAAATTACTTCAGAAAAGCAGACATTTGCACCTGAGATGTCCAATACTTTTCCTTCTCCTGTTGTTAGAGAGACGAATTTGTAGGCTTAATTTAAAGGTTTAAACTAACAATAGTGTGTGTGACCTTAAGCTAACATACTAAAATACAGCAAGCTGTTGTAACTTACTGACATGTAGGGAGTAAGGAATGTCCGGCTGGCAGGGAAAGGAACATCACGGGACTGATAACAACTAAGGAGGCAGTAAGTAAGACCAAGGATGCTAACCTTCAAGATAAGGGAGACTGGAACGAACAAAAGCAAGGACGTACCACTGCTAACTCTGCACTAGGACCTTGTGAGCATGTGCAAGCACTGAGGTCATTCAGTAAACACGGTGAGGAAGACTACCGACGACCACCAGAGACCCCCACTCAGCAAGAAAGCACATGAGCAATTAGAATGCGGATATTACAATTAGTTGCTGGGAATCTTATGAATATGTAAATAATTTTCCTAGAAAAACACTAAATATGCATGAGTATACTAAATATATAGCTGCTGCTGGCAAGTAAGGGGTGCGCTCACCTTTGTGAAACTACTCACATGTGCGCCCAGTGCTGCAATAAAGAATGCCTGCTTCCTAAAACTCCAGATCAAGTCTTAAGAGAGTTTCTCCATCTGACTTTCACAGTAACAAATTAACTATTATTTCCACCCCAGCATCATTATCCCATAGCTCCCATCAAACTATACAAACTAAGCACTATACTGTGGAACCCACATGTTTCTAAAGCTAAAAGCTAAGCAGCTTGCGAGAATATTCAGCTTTCTGAATGAGTGACCTTTTCTCTTTCTTTGGCTCAAATTATTAGACAGCATTTATACTCACTGGAGATGGAGAAAAGATTGCTGGAAAAATCAATGCTTTGGGATTTGGTGGAAGTTGTATTATTTTTTGTTGTTGGCTATTTTTTTGAGCATGTGGTTTAGGTTTATTTTGTTGTTGTTGGTTTTTGTGTTGTTCCCCCACCCCCCCCAAGGTTTTGAAAGCTTCTTGTTAATGTTTTGACCTGAGAAACCTTCCCAACAAGCAAACATGTTTTTGACCTCCTCATTCTACGAAGTTTCATTAAAAGACTTCTAAAAAACATTAAACCTACCAACCAAAAAACAACCCAAAACCCAGCCCACACATTGATCACCAACATCCTGCTACTTCCTAAACACAGAGCTGGGAAACTATTTGAAATCCTCCCTAACAAATAGTATTGCTCATCCCTCCTAATAAAAATCAAAGTACATGTCAAAGTGGCAGTAGAAAATGCATCTATTGTAATACTTGGACCTCAGGGAACGTGTCTGGCAGCAGCCTGCAGTGCTGCTGGGGACTGGTGGCACTAATGGTGTAGAATGAGAAACTGCTCACCTAAGGCAAGGAAATGCAATCCAGTACTTTACTGAGCACAGGTATTTGCTAGGATCTAGCATGGGCAGAGTCCTAGAGGTCAGTGGTGGGAGAAGCTGACGCATCACTACACATGAGCATTGTTGGGCTTGCTCCATCCGTCAGGCACACCTCTGGAATACCGGTCCCTAGTACTGCCACAGCCCCTGTAACGCTACAGTGCCACTCCCATGCATTTTTCTACCTTTCAACATAAAATATTCTTTCCTTTAATATATCAAAGATGGATATAAAAAGCAGGCTAAAGAACAGCACTACAGCTGTAACACTTCATGCAATGGGAGTACTGACATGTACACGTAAAAGCTGTATAAAACTGTTCCATCTCTGCTTGCAAGAGCAATGCTCCACCTTCAAAAAGGTTTTAGTGATTTTTCAGCTAGGAAACAAAGTTCCCTACAAATTCAGCATATTGTAGTAGCAAAACAGCATTCAGCATCAAGTATGTTTTCATACTTTCAATGCCATATAAGTGAAAAATGATTTTATGCAGATCAGTTTGGAGAAGATCTGGTCACAGTAATCTGCTTGGGGGCAATAAGGGACTCAAGGGCTTCCATTCAAGAGTACTTTCATGTAATAGAAAGTTTCACTTCACTCAACAGTTTGTGAAAGGTAGTTGTGACTAAAAAAAAAACCAAAAAACCAAATTATCCTCATCACTCAACAGCAGTATTACTAAATGCTTTGTCCTACAGAGTTACTCTTAAGGAACTTGACTGATATGACTGACCCACACCATTCAATTACTCTAAAACTATTTCTTTTTTTGCAGCTGGATTTCTCCAAAATTCATATTGTCCTGCTTTTTTTTTTTTATATTGACTGAACATACATATCTAGAAGTTACACCTCTCCATTGTGCAACATCAAAAATTCTCCCTTTTTCCTGAGATTTTGTTTCAATCACAAAACCCACAACCAATAACATGTTTGGCTTTGAGCTACCTTTGCACACCCAGCAGCCCCTATCACAACCTGCCAGCCAGACTCCACTGATCACAGCCCCAGTACCAGCCCCAGTTCACATATTCTGCTAAAACCTTTCATCTTATTGTAAACCTATTTAATCCTTTCTCTCAGAAGTGGAAAGGTTAGGAAGGAGTTTCTCTCAAGCTGCAGGTTAGCTCATAACAGGACTGACTGGAGAACAGTGTTCAGCCACCAGTACAGGAATCTAGTGCAGCCTCTACCAGCAGCATTCCAGCTGTTTCTCCACTTAGTAAGTTACTACAAAAATGGGGCACAAACAAAGTCAGTAGCTTGCAAACAGAAGTAGCCATGTTTTCCAAACATGGAAGCTACTTATTTATTTACTCATTAAATATATGCATGCATAAAGTTAGAAGTATTTCAGTTTCTCCTGAAACTGTGAGACCAAAGAGCTGAAGTGGGAAGAATTGCATGCTTTCTCCAGAATAGTAACAAGAGCTGCACAAATGTAGAGAAAGGTCACAAATAAATATTTTTGCAGCCAGCTGTCTAATGCATTTTTCTTTGTAACATCTAAAAATAAAGAGTTTAGTCACTCTGTAACTTTCCAAGTGCAGATGAGGCAGAGGGAGAAGGGTATGGAGGGGATATGCACTCTAGTCCCTCCCCACCTCTCACACACAGTGTCTCTTCCTAGCTGCCCTCCACCAGCATCACCAAAGCTGTAGACAGCCGTATGGATGATACAATGCTGAAGATACCACACTTGCATTTTCTGCGCACAGCAAAATCAGGATACACAAGTCCGGGTCAGTGGTAAAATTCAGGTCTCTCAAATTCTAGCCCACTGCTAAAGGTCAGGGGAGATAAAAATATTCTCCTAACTTTGAAAAAGCTGAAGCTTAGGGACTTTCTAGCCCAAAAAAGGCATCTCTGCATGCAGCACTCCCCAAAGAGCTGCCCCTAAGTAGCTTGTTGAGCTCATTCAAACTTTCAATGCTCTGCGGCAGAGCTCTCCAGTGCAAATTCACAGTGTGTGAAGACAATCATCTCCATTTTGAACTTGTCACTCACAAATTTAATTTCTGGTCCTTTACTTCTTGCACTGGGTAAAGATAGTTATTCCCAATGCATCCTTTCCATGCCACTCCTTACCGTATAGCTTCGTGTCCTACTCCCCTCTGCTGTCTCCTAAAATACAGACCAGATACATCCCTGTATTTCAGCAAGTCTGGGACAACCAAAGCAAAGAGCCAGCCATAAAACATCTGCATATGAAAAGACTCATGGCCCAAATGGGATTAAATGCTGGACAGAGAAAAGGGCAGGAAGAAAGCATAGATAGAAAGGTAAGATTGACAATTTAATTTTTAAATTGCAGTAGGTCACCCTAATACAATGACTTTGTTCTAACCCACCAGGCCCTGCAGCATTACTTTATCTTTTACTTTGGTCACATTTTCAATATGTGAACAAAAAAAAAAAACCAAAAACCAAAGAATTAAAAATAGTGGTGAGCCTGTGCCTAGAGTAAAACCATAGCCAAGGCATACCATCCACTGGCTTCTTGGCAGAGATGATAGACACTTAATGCAGCTTCCAAGATGCAAAAAGAAGCTGCAGTTACCCGCTACTTGGACATGACCCAAAAGTTGCTAAGTGACTCAGAGCAACTATCTAAAGAAGTAAAAGCCTCAGCAATTATTCTCATAAATAACTCTGCTCACTAGAAAACCAGTGCTACTCCTCCACTTTCCTCTGTGGTAGTTCTTAGCCTGGCCATTGATAGCTCATCTCATCAGTGTCCTCTTGCATTCTAATTTATTTTCCTTACTCTCATCTATTTGCTACCAGGAAGCAAAATAATACAGGATGTAGTTAAAAATCCCTAGTATTCACTCTAACAACAATCAGTCCATCTGATGTTATTACAAAAGACTGTAGCAAGTCACAGAACAGAACTGGGCAGTTCAGAAATGCCTTCCTGGAAAATATTAAAAGGTGTCTGAAACGATGAGAAATTATACTGTTCACCTAGAACAGGAACTCATTAAATTGCATCATGTTAGCATGAGGTTTTTTGAAAGCTGGTAAGATAGAAAGTGCTTTACATTCAGTGGAAAAATATATATTAAAAAAAAAAGTTCTCAAAATGTTTCAGTGCTTGTCTGGGTCAAGGATCCCACCCTGCTTCCCTTCCTCCACAGGCTCTGCAGCCAGTCCGTGAGCAAGGGCAGGAGCTGTGTGATCAGCAATGCCCCAACCTCTGCCTGTCTGCTACAAGTGTGCATTTGCATTTGAGCAGATGACCCCGCGCAATTTATAAGCATGCTCTGTTCCTGAGCACTGTCATCACACTACCTGGGAGAGGCACAGGCTTCACGTCTTGAAAGTAAAGCACACACCACAAAGTGTTTAAATATTTGAAAGCTTCCTCTTTGTCCTCTTGAGAGTTTGGTTCCTGAACCGTGGGTGAGCTGTCATGCATACAGAATCATAGAATGGTCAGGGTTGGAAAGAACCTTAATATCAGAGAGGATTTAAGTACGTGCCTCACTTACTGACAAACCAGTACCTCTCCTGCAAACCCTGTCTCTCCCTACGTCAAGAGGTAGAACGTGTTTCAGGAACTTTCTGCTCACACTATATCTTCATTCTGGTGAAAACTGTTCCCTTTGAATAGGGAACAGGACATGGATACCTCATAGGATGATGGTTGTATTTCTGTAAGTACTTGAAAGGGATGGTTGATTTGACTTGGAGGTTAAGCTTTTATTCAAAGAGCTAGGTCACAAAATCATCAAACCTTTTAAAGAAACTTCAAGATTAAGCAAGTCACAAAAGATGACCACAATGGTAGTCATTCACTCTATTTTTAATATATGTGTGAGCACATGTATATATATGTGTACACAGAAACACACACACATATAGAAAGCATATGTAATGGTATATATTTATATATTTGTGTATATGTAATATATGTTTGTGGTATATGTGTGTGAAACTTCAGCATGTTGTCTGACTACTCAAATGAAAGAATAGAGCCTTATTTCTTTCCAGATGCCTCGCACAAACTCAGAAAAAACCCTGTTCCTAACTGGTACAAGAATTTGGTTCCTCAGTTTGTTTCTAATTAGTTTCCAATACAAAAAGATAAGAGATACATGTAGATATTCAGGAAACCCATTTCTGAAGAAACATGCAGCCAAACTACACAATAAATTGTTTAGCCTATTTTATCCTTAAATTAAGATTACTTAAGAATATAAGGACTGTTCAAAATTTGCAGCTGGAGTTTACAGCTGGATCCAACTAAGCTGGGACAGGGCTTATCAAAACCCAGCTCTGATAGACCCTTTCTGAGAGGTAGTTTCTACCTGCATTTTATGATCATTTAATACCACCCAGACTGATTAAAGCATTCAACAAAGAAAAAAAGCAACTAGGTCTCACTAGGTCCTGAGGTCTCCTGTACAAATTTTACCTTCATCTTTCTAATTCAAATTATTTCTGAATCTTCTTAATGCTTTTCTGTTTGATTGCCATCTCAGCAGGGCACTTTTTTGGAAAGGCAGAGAGGCAATCTGGAAAGCAGCTGTGACTCTGCATCCACAAGCACAGAGCACATTGCCCTCCAGATGAGCTTACCAACTCCCTATGCACCTCACTGTCTGTTGGGGAGCTGGGGAAACTAGTGCCTATTGGAGTGCAGGATATACTGCAGTGTTTGAAATGCAGAATCTTTGTCTTTTGCCTTCCATACTGAGGCTTTCCCAAAGCAAACCCCACCATCGCAGGCAAACAATGAGTCTTGCACACAAAATACTCATAACACAGCTGACAGGCATCTCATTGTACTCCTAATACGTGATAAACAATTAGTGATCAGACAAAGCAGTGCAAGAACAAATCCTATTAACAAATAATGGGATTTGCTAATGGATCAACCAAACACCACTTTGGAAACAACTCCATGGGCTGCTGCAGCCAGAAACGGCAGCCAGGGAAAGGAGCTGTGCGGCACAATGTGTTGATGGGCTGCACACAGGGCTACCGGCCAGCTGCGGGAGCTCACCACATGAAAACAATGCTGGCGCACCAGTTTTGACAGCAATCGAAAATGCTGCAGTACGTATCAAACAACAGAAATCTCCTATCTTGGATATCTGTGAGTCATTTGCACCTTGGATCTACGAGCAAGTGTATTTTGCACATCAAAACACATAAGAAGCTGTTAAAATCCTATTTTCTTTTAGCTCATTACAAGACTTTCTCAGTACTTGCACACTCCAACTTCAAATAATCCCATATAGGACATCTGACTGAATTGATTCCCTTCTAGTACTGGTATATAACTGCCCACCTCCAGCAGCAGAGGGTTTAAAATAAACAAACAAATAAATTTGGGCAGGTGGGTATTTGGGGGAGTCTGACACTGTAACATTTTTCCCCAGTGGTTGATATTAGATGCCTTAAGTAGGTAAATGCTGAGAAGGTAACACAAGACGTGGCTTTTTCTCCGTAGGAGTTAGAAAAAAAACGAGGATACAAATTCCCAGTAATTAAAAAACAGTCAGAACACTTATCTACCCCAACGGGTCACAAAATACTTGGAAGATAATAGTTACTTCAAGCTTTTAAAGCAGCAAGTATTCGTTACTCTTCATATTTCTGTTTAAGGGTGCTATATGCCTTCTGATCTCCTTGGGATCATCAGAATTGTCTTGCTTATTTATTTGTTTTTAAACACACTACAGCATGTGCTGCTTGGGATAAAAGCAGCTGCTTCTGTACACCACAACCACCACCACATTACAGATGGACTGGACTCTGCTTTGAATTGGTTTAATATCTTCTATTAGAATATAAAACCAGAAACTAATAAACAAAACTGGGAACCAATATGAGCTATAGTAATGCATTCTGGGAGATTTTTACACAACTGTAGACTGTGAGTTTTACTTCTTCAATGGGAAGAAACATGGTTCCTAAGATTGGTCATCAAGTAATTCCTATTTAGGCGTATAACTAAAAAGTCAAAAGGAAAAACATTCTGCCTTTAAAATAAGCTGTGACCAAGCAATGTGAGGGTGTGGCTTGAGCAAAGATGCAGTGGTTAACCTAGCCCAACCATCAAAACCCACCCACCAGAACTGAGACACAAACAGACTACATTGTTGGGGATCACCTCCTCAACAGGTCTTCAGGGCATGTCCCATTGCTCCATGTACTGTAGTAAACTGAGTGTTCTGTTGTGCAGAGAATTACAAGACAGCTCAGTGGAAAAAGCACAAAAGCTTTTTAGTACGGTAACTAGTATGTTGGTCTGACAACTCAAATGGAAGCGACAGCCGGTCTCTCACCCAGCTGGGTTAGAGATTAGCCATGTGTAATATTACTGCACTTGGAACCGTGGAGTCCTGTATACTTGGCAAGAGGTGGAAGAAAGGAGATGAAACAGGATGCAAAAACACCTAGCCAGGAATCACTACAGGACTTATTCTGAAGACTTACCCATACAGCCTGTTTGCCTGGGCGAATACAAGCATTTATAGCCCACCACATGCACTTGGCCAGCATGCTAAGACTCTTGCACTTTCCTGTTGCACACACTCCAAAACATTCAGCATGCATGTTAGTTAAGTATCTGTACAGTGCTTGAGCTGCAGCATGGCTTTGCAAGCATTGAGAGCACTTGGTAATTACCAACTTTACACAGAATTATAGATCAAACTCTGCCTTCTCCTGAGAACAAATTAGACATGACATCTATATCCAGATACATGACAAAGTATCACAGCCCAAGACTGTAGCTCACTTAGAGGGGGACTGGAAATGTCAGGCCAGCAGATATAATGCCTCAGAAGGATATCTGAAGCAGCTCCTGTGAGCAGGCACCTCCTTTCAGCTCCTGGGCTGACAGTCACTTTCTTGACATGCATGTCAGTCATTTTCCTCCAGAGAAATCTTACTGACACAACCTGCCTCCTGATGAGCATGACCACTGCCTCCATACTTACAGCCAGGAACATAAAAAAAGCAAGTCTTCAGAATGCCCAGAACTATGGTATATCACAAATTTTACTTGAGA
>NW_009938771.1:0-17608 GCF_000696875.1 Nestor notabilis | reverse complement strand
AATCTGACCTGAGAAGAGGAAAGATGGATGAATTTACTCCACCGCCAAAATTGGCTTCTACCTACAGGTATATCTTTTCAGCTTCAGAGAAAAACCAGAGGGATGGAAGGAGGAGGGCTGGGGACTGCTGTTACACCGAAGTTACAGCATGCAGTAGCATGCAGAAGCCATCCTTTTCCAGGCCTAAAGCAGGTGAATATTGTTGACTGACACATACAGGCCAGCTGAAGAGAGAGACAACCTTCGAGGAGTTCCCACAAAGCCTACAGAACCTGCCTTGGTCCTATTACCACCTTATTTTCCCTATCACTGCGGCCCCCTCCTTGCCGACTGAGACCTGGAAACTCTTGTCCTCTTCAAGAGCCCCTCCAGCTGACAGGAATCAAAACTGGAGCCACAGCCAGTGCCATAAGAGAGCAGAGATCCCAAGCAAACTGTAAGAAACTGCAAAGTTGCATGAAGCTGTGCTCTAGTGCCACTGCCTACAGTATAGTGAAGAGATCCTCAGGACAGGGAGAGTATGGAGCCAGGGTATAACCAGTAAGGATGGGTTTATACAGTCTCCTGATACAGTTTCAGCTATATCCCAGAGCAGCTTCAGAAACAGAAGTCAGTTCCCTGGCTTTCAGTGGGGTATGATTTTCTTGTAACAGATTCAAGTGGTTCAAGAACAAAACCAGTTATTATGTAACACAGAACAGGTAAAACACTCTGTCGACAACAGAGTCCTTTGCATTACACACATGCCCACTTAATATCCCCCTTCAGATATCTGTTGTAATGCTTATCCAGAGCATCTGGAGGGTCAAAGCACTGCTCATGAATCCCCATGCTGTTACAGTATTTAGTACTAATCCCTGGTCCTTCTCTGCTAAATAAGGGGATAAAAATAAACAAACAAGCAAACCAAGCAAAGGCCAGGACCACTTGATATAAATAGAAATAAGAAGGCAGAACTACTAGCTTAGAGAGATGTTATCAGAAACTTAAAAAAAAATTAGAAAGTCTTCCAGCCTTGTTTAGCTTTGTGTGCAAAGCAGCATCACAAAGCTACGCACAAAGTGAAGAGTGATATTATTTCACATACTTTGCAATACTGCAGGCAGAATGAAAAACCAAGCATGTAATGTCACACAGCTATCAAATACACAAAAAGGAGAATGACGGAGGGGCAAGGCAGAAAGCACAAAACCCCACAGCAAACCAGCAGAAGTAGATGCCTTCCTTACTTCCTCACCATACATGCACGTTTCCATGACACTATATACAACGATGACAAAATTTTATGTTTTAACCCACCAAATTTGAACAAGCAAAACAAATTCAGCTGTTCATGCAGGGAATAAAATGAATAAATAAATAAATAAAAGCTCTTCTAAAGAGGTAGATTTATAACTGTATCTCTCTGCAGAGCCATGCAGATTGAAAAAACTAGGTCAAATCTTTTGCTATTCTCACTGCCATTCCTCCCTGGCCCTCCTCCCCTTTAGCTTTCAGTAGTTATTGAAGAAATCAATTAATGAGAATGCAACAGACCTGTCACGCAGGTCTCAAATTACTTCTGCCTTGTACATATCAGAGGGTGGGAGGGTCATCTGTGCAACTATAGATGCAAGGGGGGAAAATTAAATCATTAGTCTTTCCAGTTCACAAATCCTAATCCTAGACATATGTACTCAATGCTGCTGGGGTCCATTATCAGCCAAACAACGATGCATGTTTCAAAAAAATTAAAGGGGAGGAAGCAGGGGAAGAGGCAGACAAAGATAGTTAGAAAGAGGCAAAAATAAAGGAATTGCTGTGCTTTCATTTTTGCTGCATTTGCAGCAAAACCATGATAGCATCTGCTGCTTTTAATGACATCTTGCTAGTGTATTTTCTATATCTTCACGGTGAACAGTTTTAGAAACCTCATAAATATCTCCATTTTGACACTAGATTTCCAAAAAGTAACTGCAATACCGGTTTTTATATCTACTTGTCACCCTGTATATGTTCTAAACAATTACCTTTTAGGAAAAAGGACTCACATACTGCAATTCATATTTTCACTGTCACAAAGGCATTAAGTGGTTTTTTTAAATCTTTCATAAAATGTAGGAACCAAGTCAGTCCAATTCAGTTTTCTCATTTTTATTCATTTCTCTCTATTGCACAGACAGAAGGCACTTGGTTTCATCATAAAAAAAAAAAAAAGAAAAAAAGAAAAAAATAGAAAAAGAAAAAGTAAAATAAAAAAAAAGCAATTCTGTATCAGCTGAATACTAAAACAAATCACTTTTGAACTCCATTTCTACCACAGGCAATATGCTGCTTGACAAGTTACTGCAAGAAGGCAAAGAAAGCAACTTCCTGACTTACTGCAGTGATGGCCAACCTAACTGGTTTGACAAGCCACATACATTCCACAACCTTCATATGGTTGAATGCCACAGGATGTTATGCTGACAGCTGAAGGCTGGGGGAATGCTGGCATGCCCCAGACTGGGTGGGAGAACCAGTCCAGATTTTCAATGGGAAGTGCCTCCTTTAACCATGTGGTGACGGTGGCCTCAGACACTACTCCAGCTGCAGCCTCCCCTGGAGGGAGGACTGGGATACCCTATTTCCAAGCAGCTTCAGTGGTGCAAATGGAGTGCTGGGGGCAGGGGGGAGCACACTGCTGTTAGGCTGGACCACCCTCCTTCATTTACTTTGATGAAAAATAAAAACCATTATAGAATGTGACATTTGTAGATCTGGCTGGCAAAACATACAACCAGTCTCAAGCTATTTTAGTCCAAATTAATGGAAATTGCCATAATTTCTCTTTCCGCACAAGTGTTCAGAACTGTTATGGTACTAAAGCCCTTTTCTCTCACCCAGGACTATCATCACAGACCACCGGGAAAAGCTATTTGGAGCACACTATATAGCTGAGCAGCAGACTGCACAGAATGCATCCTGAATTCAAGAACATTCACCAGGAGCCTTTGTCTTTGATGTTTCTTTACTTATACCCTTCCCGCCTTTGGACAACGCTAAACATAACTCATCTAAATCAGCCCCATCTGGCTTTTGTTTCTCAGCTGGATCTTATCTATAGCAGTCACTGTTGATGTTTCAGACTCATGGGTAATTTTCCACCCTTAACTCAGCAAGCCATAAACAATTATTGCCTCAATACCTTAGATAAACAGCTATGGAAATCCTGAGGAAAAGTTTCAGGCATTTATTTTTGTTTGGTTGGGTTTTGTTTGTTTCATTTGGGATTTTTTTTAGAGTGACATATTTAAAGGGGGGAGGCATCTTGGACCTGAACCCAGGAGAACAGTTGGAATCTGGACCAAATAGGATGCACTACCAGGTAGCAACATCCAGCATACTTTGACTCCAAGCAAAGCAAGTAAATCAGTTTTGAAGGCTGTACCTTAATGCTCAATACTTTTTCTTGATCAGTGCTCATTTATGATGCTCCGATAAAGATCTTTTGCTTCCATAAAAATTCAAAGCATTTTATATTAATCCTTTTAACACAGGTCAGATAGAATGGCTGTATTTACCTAAATGATTCTTCTTTTATCTTTCATTTCTTAAATACTACCCCAGGATGAGAAACACAGTCTGAGATTCAGAGGAGGTTTTTTTCCTCCCATCTTGTTCAATAGATAAATTCTACAATAATTTGATCAGCTTCATTTGCAGAAGTATTATTTCTTGCTGTACCATAAGAACTGGCATTGTTCTTTAAAGATGTCTAGCAGAACAGCATTGTCAATTAGGTTTGGTTTTGATATGAAATAATATTTATTTATACTTTTAAACTACCAGCTGAAATTACAGTGTACTCAAAAATCAAGCTGGAAATTACTTTTTCCTTCATTTATTTAAAAAGCTACTCAAGCCAATGTTTTACACAATTCAACAGCAGCTCTCAAGAACACTCAGTATTGAGTAAAGAAAGCAGAATTTTTCAATTGTTTAAATTCCTTCTGTTAGATCATTGAAGTACCTTATGACTTATTAGAGTATCTTATGATATTCTAATTAGAAACTCAACAGAAGATCTCCCTTATGAATTAGGTGTTTCTCAATAAGGAAGTTTCTGGATTTCTTTCCTAAGCCTTAGTTATTGGGAAAACATACCAGTCTTTGAGAGAACAGCTCTTGTCCCTTATTGGGTTCTCGCCATAATGAACATCTGCTAAGTCTATAAATTAACTGCTAAAAACATCTTGTGCTTCTAGACGATACAGGCGATCATAGCTGTTCTGGCTTACTAGAGAATATTACCATTTTTCCCTCTCACACAGGCACTCATCCATACGCACACCCCACCCTTACAGTACAGCATAAAGCAAAACTAATTATGTGGCATTATTTTTTGTCATAAACTAAACCTTTAGCACTACTAAAGTCATCAGAGCAGCACACCAAATTTACCTAGCTGATTTAAGCTGTGCTTTTTGTACCGTGATAGTTTAAGCATATGAAGCTGATTAAAAATGCTATCCTGAAATCAAGAATTCTTCTATTGGTCTTGGTTTGTCAACAGCAGTTTGGCAGGAAGTTGAAACAGGCTCTTTCCATTCAAAGGTTAGAGCCCACTTTAGAAAACTCTTTGCATGTAACAGTATTTCCACACGAAAGGCCCATCAGGCTCAGATTTCACCTTCTTGCTCCATCTTCAAGATCTCCCATTCTTCCTGGCTATATTGACATCTCACACCCACCTGCGATTCTGTTCTAGGAGCTCTCAGTTCAGCAACCAGAAATTGGTTTTATTATCAATTTGTTTGTATCGTTTTAATACTATTTGTAACTTCTACAGATGGAAATCACCTACCCCAAGGAAAGTTTTAACCAATATTTCCTTTCAGTGTTCCTGGTCTCACCGACCATCCAGGGCTCTGGTGAACAATAAGGATCCAGTCTCTCACCTGCCAGAAGTAACAGTATCTACATTTTCCAACCAAACATGGAAGATTGTTCTTGACTTGATTTGGAAAGAGTAGCAAGGGTGCTGTCTCTCCCAAACAGCAGATTTCTGGATGCCATCAGTAGAGATAAACAGATCACAGTCTGTAATAATTTGGGGACACACTAGCCAGCTGGCATTTCTTTTCTTTCTTATTTGTAATCTGTATTCATTAAAGATGCTGCAAGAAGGTGGGAGTGGTGCCTGGGCATGTTACGCCCTTCCATGTGGGATGGGATTGCAATGACACAAACACTATGGCTTTCCACTGCCTACTTTAAAAAGAGTAGTGAAATGTTAATTCTTCCTAAGAATTTTCAGATCTGTACCATGCACAACTTGAGGCAGACTAATCACACATACGCCAAGTCTCCTCCTTTCCTAGGAAGTGTTCTCATATACCTTTGAATTTAGAAGTGTATCTGAAGGGAAGAGTTGCAAACACACACTGTTTTTGGCAAGGACAAACAAATAGGCATGCCTCATTACGCCACATTCCTCCCAGGGGCATGCACATACAACGTGGTCTGGTTTTCCCCTCACACTCTATCTTTAGTCTCACACCCCTCTCCCATGCTCCAGAAAACACCTGTGTGCTTCTTCCAACTTTACTTCTCTGCCCCACTCCCACCTCTGGTCCTCACCCTCTCTATTAAAAATTTTTTACCTAGCAAGTACAGGAAGAATTTGAGGACTAATTAATTCCCTAAACTTTAAATTTCAAGTAAGCAACAGAAGTGTCAAGATATTGAAAAGCAGCAGATTGTCACATCACAAGCCATGTGGCTGCTACACTGTATCTCTACAAAAATTATTTGCATTACTCACACACATGAGGGCGTTGACTTGTCGTGATCTGTCATCTGAGACACAAATATTTATTGATGGCACAGAAGTATTCCAACTTTTGTTTTTATTACTCACTATTTTAACACTGTTACTTAAGAGCCTTTGGAATACCAAATCACTCAGCCTGTTCTGCAGTAGGACCAAAAGAACTTAGATTTTTAGAACTATTTATTTATACTTGAAATAATCCAGCTGCAGGATCAAGATCAAAACCTGTAACTATGGGCAGAGAGCTGAAGTACACTGCACTAGCGTACTATTGTGATAAAGCCCAAAAGTAGACAAAGCCCTTCTTTAAAATTATAGCAATGATAGGACAATTACTTAATAAACAATAATTTCTTATACCTTGTCCTAAATACCATTCAGGTGTCCAAAAGCATTATTAAAATATATATTTTAATACTTTCTAAAATTTATTTCTTTTTAGCCAAATAAAGACGACATATTCCTTTGCACTGCCACACGCTGCAGCCCTCCCTCTTCTACTTACAGGTCTTCATGCCATGTGTTATACTGTGCTTCTGTAGAAAAACATCCACATTTCCTTCTGCTACTTTTTAGTTTCACACAGCCTTATTACACACAGCCAGCTACACAGCCATTGTATTATTACCCAGACCTTTCTCAACTGTTCATATGCATTAAGCTCCTTTACAGACCTGATCTCAAAACACCCTTTTGGAATAGGCAAGTATTATATTATCACCATTATTATTATTATTATCATTATTATTATTACTTCAATACAATTTAGAGGTAAGGCATGAGGACCTTTTTGGAACAGGCAAGTATCATTTATCACCATCATTATTCTTAAAGTTGATGGCAACCGTCAGCCACTGGGACCTTATACTTAGTCTTATTTAAAAGGTGGGGAGGAAAACATACCAGAAAATTCAAGCATGAAGATTAAATTTTCCATCTTCCTTCTTCCCCTATGTCCTCATATATGCCAGTTACATTTTTAAGTTATTCCAGAACAGACGCAATTTCATCTGTAAGACTGTGAACTGTCCAAGGGGAAGGGAGTTTAGGGGTGCAGCAGAATGGCTCACCTCGCAGTAAGTTCTGAAAACCTTTTGCTATTTGTGATGGTTCTCATTAAACAATGTAAAAATATTTTAGAAGCAAGAAGCAGTCACTGTTCTTACCCTGATACCATAAAAAAGGATCCCAAGCCCTAAGACTACATAATAGATCACTCAAAGTCATCAACAAGGAACATTGAGCACACTGATTTTCAGTCCACTGCTTTACTGTACCACCCAGAGTCGGACCTCCTGAGGCCAGAAGCCTTGCTCTTCCAATCTCAACAGCAAAACCAGACCAGTATACAACACCTTCTTGTTCTGGTCAAGGTCTAAAATCACACACAGTTATTCAAGGGAAGCAGAGATCCTTCGGAAATTGCATGCAAAACACTGGATATGGAGGACCAAAATCAAGGTTACCTTCTCCTTGCTCTGTGAATGATTTTATGGACCACATAGCTGGTAACATCCTTGTTTTGATAGCTATCTCCTTCTCTGTATATAGTTTCTGATCGTGCTGTACTTGTCTTGAGAGCTGGGAGAGGATGGAAGATTATTTAACAGATAATGTCATTTTCTTAGTAAATGCACTTGGGTTATTTCCAAACCATTTTTCAGGCAATATTTCCTGGCACAGATACAGGACTTTGTAAAAAGAAAATGTGTAAGAAGCTATGATTTTTCCTAATAAACACTTTGAGGGTCTTGTGACTAAGATGACCAACATATTTTTTTCCCACCAAACTGAGAAAGATCCTTGATAAAATTAGTATCAGCTTGAAACCCCTCACCAACCCAAACTCGTCTTCCTACACACCACTGCACTTAGCAGGCCTTCCTCTATGCTTGCTTTTACAATTAAGTGCCATTTTAAAAACTAAGGTAGGAGAGATGGGGGCACAGCTGTAATGAAGGAGAGTTAAAGTGTCATGAATCATGCTTTGCCTGAAAACAATGCATTCTTTCTGAATCATTAATAGGCGGCTTCCATAGCAGACATGAAACAATAGGAATCCTTAATTCTAGCTGTATATTCTTACAGCCCTGGTGCTTCAAAGATGTGATGGCTGTCATATTCTGAGTAACAAATGAAAGCATTGTAATAAAGTACAACGAATACCAACACCCAGCCCAACCCCCAAATAAAGCTCTGTACCACCACTAAATTCACCCTCTAGAACAGGGAAAACAATTTAACTACAATGCACTTAAGAAGTGTAAATGCAGACGCTTCAAGGTAACTTTAGTTTTCTATTCTTTAAGGCACCTTACTTGAGTAAGAGATTTGTTATTAGTATTTAAAGCTCTAAGATGCTTTGGTATGATGCCCAAGTTATTCCAATCAGGAAACAAGGCAAAACACAAGTAATGTTATGGTGATGGATAGAAAGTGCTACTTTCTCTTCAAACCTTGAAGTCAGCTCTCAGTGGAAAAGTAAGCAAGATGAAGTAGTGTTCTTCCTTTTCTGCTGGCATACTTTTCATCTTGACAACTGAAGGTAAATGCCAGGCTAAAGGTTTGAGCTCTGGCAGTGATTCCAGCAAACCATCAGCCTATTTTCAAGAAAATCAACCTGTTCAGGGATGTTTTTTTTCTTTAATATAATAAAATTAAAACTAAACCATAACATAACTTTCTATGCAACATGCATACAAATACTAACTCTTCAATTAAGAGATGGTCAAGAATGTATGCTTCTGGAGGCTGGCAATGCTATAGAGACCTCATTTTTATCCCTACGTTGTTGTCTTGTAACCAGACCCATTTATCAGTGCTGGGTGAAAGTCAGGACATTTGTTCCTGACAAAATTTTGACATTTCTAAATTTCCATTTCATTCCAAGCTGGAAGAAAACCAGATATTTTTCACATTTCCTATAAACGCTCTAGAAAATAGCAATTCCAGGTTAGCACACACAAGAGATCCTCTAATTAGGATGTAGGGTATCTTCTGTCAGATATCAAACTGTTTCATTATCACTCCAAGAACTGACAGTTTTAAAATATCTCATTTTCTAGACCCATCAACATCTTACAGTTGCTCTTAAAGATTTTTAATTTAACAATTTTTAATAAAATAGAAAAAAAAAGTATTATGGCAGTGATATAATGCCTCCATGGTGTATAAATTACTGTGCCACACATATGTACATATATATTTACAACTATACATATATTACCTATATAAAAATTAGTGTATGTGGAGATAAAGACCAGCTTCTCTTCCTTTTTTTCTAAGACTAATTTACTGTTCTTATCTTGAACACAAAGGGAATAAAAGCTTTTCCAGTAACATATGTGATCACTATTCCCTGTCTTCTAAGCACTTTTTTCTGTGATTCCCCCTCCCTCCCAAAAAAATAAACCCAAAAAATTATCCTGAAGGTATTGAGGTATTGAAGTGTGGAAAAGAATCAACTTACGGGGAACAAAACTAAAATTACCCTCAAGATTGCCTTTTATAATCAAATTTAATGCTGTAGGAGACTCAAAATATTGATTCTAGAAGGAAACAGAATGTGTTTCTACCACAGCAATTCGGTCTTCATTTTGGGCACCCATAAGGTAATTCCTGTGTTAGATAGAGGAAGCCCACATCTATTTCTTGATTTATATCCCATCTGCTCACATGCTGGACTACAATAAAATCAAAATACCCATTCTGCAGCAAATGGAGAATCCAGATGTCCGTTCAGTCATTAAGTGCTCTGCCCTCATTAAGTTTCTTCTGCAGGCTTACAGTGAATTTCAACCTAATCCTCACCTATTCAGTTTACAAACTTCATACAAACAGGATCCCAGGAGCCCTGCACTGTGAAAGCATGAAATGTACTGGGGTTTATGATTTCACAGAATCACTGAGATTAGAAGAGATCACCAAGTCCAGCCCCCTACTCACAGCACAATCAGCTAGAGCAGGAAGATGCTCAGTTGGTTTTTGAGTATCTCTGTAACTGCAGACTCCACATCTCTCAGTAACCCACGCAGTGTCTCACCACCATCCCAGAAAAAAGTCTGTTCTCATGTTTAAACAGAATTTCCTGCATACTGATTGTTGCCTCTTGTCCTTCCACTGGACACTACCAAGAAGGATCTGGCTCTGCCTTCTTTACCTATTAGGTATTTGTACACAATCATAAGATCCCCCTGAGCTTTCTCTTCTCCAGTCTGAACCATCCCAGCTCTCTCAGCCTCTCCTCACATCTCAGATGCTTCAGATCCTTAATCATCTTAGCAGCACTTCATTACCCTCACTCCAATATGTTCATATCTTTTAGAGGAGAGATCAAAGCTGGACTCATCACTCCAGACATGGCCTCGTCAGTACAGTGGAATAATCCCTTCCATCCACCTGCTGGCAACACTGTCCTGATGCTGCTGGTATTTTGCTGGCTCATGTTCAACTTGTTGACCAATGCTCCCAGGATTCCATTTGCAGTTCAATTTGTTATCATCATGTCAATGCAATCACTGCAAAGTTATTTAATACAACAGGTGGTGTAATCCTAGGGAGCATTTGGCACTGGAACTGTTCATATTTTCAGGCTACTCTCTTTATCATATCAGTTCTCTTCATTCTTTCATACTAGGTGTGTGGGAAAAGTTGACAGATAAGTATCAACCACCCAATTACAACCCAATTATTGCTTCAATATATACAAAACAAGTTCCTGCTAAGTCTAACCACTTGCTTTTCTTTTTCTCAAAGGCTTCTTTCCAACATAATGCCCGTAAGAGGAATAAATACACCCAACTGAACCTGATCATGTCATCAGCGTCATGCTTTGGACAACCACAGGTAGTAAACAGCAGGAAGTTCCAAGAAAATCTAATGGAAAACTGTAAAAAAGCTTGTCAACAGGCACACAGTCACTCCCATCACTGTTAAAAATAGAGCAACCAGCTTGTTACAAAGAATAGATAAATACTACTGCATGCACAAACACTCAAACATCCTTAGGAATCTAAGATTTTATGTCAATGAACACCCTCTGGGCTCTAACCTCTGTTTTTTGCATGAATGTAACTATGTCAGCTAGATTTAGTTGGGGTTTTTTTAAAATATAATATTACAGGTTATTCTCCCCATCTCTACAGGAGAA
Source organism: Nestor notabilis (assembly GCF_000696875.1). Taxonomy (NCBI): domain Eukaryota; kingdom Metazoa; phylum Chordata; class Aves; order Psittaciformes; family Psittacidae; genus Nestor; species Nestor notabilis. The sequence continues at coordinate 6,665 of NW_009938771.1, read as the reverse complement.
AGCAAGATAGGGAAGATACTATTCAAAAGAAGCCTTTAGTGGACCCACACTAAGAAAAAATGCAAATTATTTAGGTACATTGCTTTAACCATCCTAGTGTGACCTATGAGCGCAAAGAAGGCTTCTCATCATTTCAGACCAAATTTAAAGTGCATCATTTATAATATTAAAATGAGGTTCAGGTTAGTGAACCTGAAAGGCACTTCATTAATACTAGGTAGCCTGGAGAACCTTAGCATTATGTTGCTCCCTGTGCAAAAGGTAACTTGGATTAATAGCCAATATACAAATATATATGTATCTTACATATTATAAAATACACAACATAGCTAACTGGATGCTATGCTTCTTTACTGCTCTCAGACATTCTTAGTAATTGTATACAGTTATTGAGAGTTAAAATTTGATTATGCTACATCAGTAACAGTTACATGAGACTTCACAATTGCTCAGCAATATGAAAGCTTACCAATGGCAACATTTGCCATTATGAGAGGTATTAACTACTTGGAAAAAAGAATCAAACATTACAGTTTACTTTCTGCTTTTGGTATAGAACTCACAGCTTTGTGCTGTTACAGGTTCACAGGCATGAAGACCATCTCTAAGATTATAACTGGCTATGGTAAATGCTCCATCTCTCCCACCACAGTTTGACTATTTCAAAATAACCAGAAAGGTATCATCCTTCTGAAAAACTGATGGATACCAGGTGGTGTAGACTTAGTCTTCTGTAAGAACCACCTGCTACAACGGCTTCCCTGGAGAGGATGGAATATCTCAGCTCATCCAACTCTCAGAAACCTTGCTCACCTCAAAGCAAGACATTGGTGATGCCTCATCTTTCAAGTGATCAGAGACCCACACATTTCCCTCCCTTTCCCTTGACCTGGATGCCCATCCCTGCTGTAACCCCAAAATCTGTAACTGCCCAATGAGTGAAGGGAGTCACTCGTGTAGGAGAACACAGAGCAATCAAGGTATTAGATTAACACCTCCAAGGAACTGTTGATACACATCATACGCATCTGACTGTCCAAAAGGTGACAGCTACAGTCTTAAGCATACTATTGAATATTATATAAGGTTACATAACTTAATGAAAGCTACATACTTTTATGTGGTAATTTTAGCCTTCTTGTCAAAACTCCAAGACCACCTTGAGACAAGCACACAAGCCCCTCATGCTAATTAACCATCAAAACTACTGTAGGCATAGGATATTTAACAACTAGTGGGGGAAAAAAGCAAAACCACAAACAAACAACAAAAGACAAAATATGGTCACATAAACACTGTTCAGCTTAGACATCCCCGTCCTCTCTACCCTGTTGACAGACAACAGAGAAAGAATCAAGGGAACAGATTTCCCCAAATATTAATTTAGTAAATACTTTGTATGAACTAATAAGACACTAGTCTGCAGAAGGAGGCAGCATATCAGAAGCTCTTCTTTTTCCGAAAATAAATTCTTAGCAAATGCCTGTTAATCAGCAGCAGGGGCAGAAGTAGGAACAACCGAAAGAGCCACGGGCAATTTGGATGCAACTGCTCAGTTACAGGAATCCAGGCAGGAACCAAATGGGAGCTTCTAACAGTAACTGGAACCTGCACTCAGACAAAAGCCCACTAACAGCAGTTCTGCACCAGTAGGCTGCTTCCAGTACCCACTAGTGACCTGTCACTGAAACCTTTCCCTCAGCTGAGCTGTGGTTTGGCTTCATACTTCTACCACCTGGATATTTTAGAATTCAGTTCAAATTGCATTCTCTATTGGAGTACAACACATTTCCAATTTAACTTCCAATTTTAAGATTGCCACTTATGTGCATCTATAAATGGTCCTTTACAAAGGATATTTAAATAGCATGCATTTTACCCACTCCACCTTCTTTTGAAGGAACACTCTCAGCTTGCATCTGAACACACAACTACACTGCACAATAAAGATGCATACCAGCCAACAGAGACACATTCAAGGTGGGTGAGCATACACCGCACTGGTCAGAACTAGTAAAACAGAGCTACATCCATGCCAAGGCAGACAATGGCTCACCAGCTAAGAACAATAATTTCTCTGTGAGGTTATCTACTTGTGTTAGTGGATGAAGCTCAAATACTGCAACAAAAACTGATTACATAAAGGAAAACATAAATGACAGAAAATTAATAACCAATGCAAAGAAGCACAGAGAAATGGACAGTACAATCAGTGGGACAGAAATTTATTTTAAAGCTATTTACTGCTAGTGCTCTATTTTAAAAAGAATTTGGTTTAAAGTTTAAAAATGACCTTATAGGTCATCTTACCAATAAATAAATAAATAAACAAATAAATAAAATATAAGAAATAGAAAAAACTGAGAAAGTCAGTGAACATGTGCATCCACTTACATGTGAATTATACCTGAATGATCAGATTTCGCCTAACACAAAGAGAATTAAGCAAGAAATCTACAAATATTACAGCCTACAAACAGGTTTTGACAGAAATAACCATCACTGCCCCACCCAGCCTCCCCAGAAGAGGTTTTGGGCTGCTGGAAATGCAACAAGTTTGTACAACCTCTTCCAAATTCTGTATCCTGTCTAGTGTCCTTGCTGTTAAAAGAAAACACCAATACTAAATGACTTGGGGATTATGAAAATCCAACTCATATGTGCTCACCACATACCAGAAACACTTGCAAGGTTTTAATGTACTGTCACCTGAATGAATTTCTACAGTTAGCAAAATATATATATAATGTGCATACACACAGTCATTGTATTGTGTCACCCTGATCCACTAGGAATTCTACTGTGTAATACTAAATGAGAGTCAGCTGAGGTTACCTTTGAGGCTGAATTATCATTATAAAAGCAAAATGTCATACAAAAGCTGTGAATTTTCATACGCACAATGTCTAGAGAATCTTGATCTAAGTGATAATAAATTATGAGGCTGGCTCAGTTCAAATCAGCACAGCTGAGGGCTGTTCCTATATATAATCAAGCTATCCCTAACCATATGAACCATTCCATCAACTAAGGAATATCAGCTCTACCTTCGAGAACTGCCCCTGCCCCCACTAAGGCCAGAGGACAATAGAGAGGCATTATAAGCCTAGTTTGCCCATTTATAGAGTGATCTCATTAGATCTGAGCCCAAACAGAGTGAGGGAAATAAAGTATACTGCAACTGCAATGCAAATATGAGATAAGAGACATTTTCGTAGATGGGGCAAGTGTAAAGAAAGCAGTAATATTGGACTACTTGACTCAGAAGATTGACCACACTAGAAATCTGTTTAGTTAGCACTTGAGGATTCAGCCAACTTCTCCCTTGAGAGAAGTCTCTAAAGCAAAGGTGTGCTACCCTCTTGTTTTGTGCCCAACAAGCACACCAGCTGCTAAGTAGACATTGTTTTCATTTAGCCACATGCCCCACACAGAGAACAGGAAAAGATACTGCTTCTGAGCAGTGAGGCTTAGTGTGGAGGGAGAAGAGCTCTGTGATCCTGTGAAAGAAACACAAAAAATTATCCTCGCCCAGAATAATAGGTGTTTCTTTATCTTTTTAGGTCAACCAAAACTACAACACCCTGCTATTAGTAAGACCAGTTTTAATTCAGCTTTAGCCTGTCTTGCACACACTAGAAATGGAAAGAATCTGGGAAGACAGAGACTGGTATTATTGAGCACTTAGGTTATCTCCTTATAGCTGAAGGCATTGTATAGTACAGGCAGGGATACTTAATTGCTTACACACCTTTAAAAAAATAGTAAGGCAGACAAAGTGGATGGATACTATTAAGAAATATGTCCCCACATTACAATTGCGTTGCTAAACTCCTGCCATCTTCCAAATTACTAGGCAACACTATCTTTGCCCTGAGTTATCATAGTTCTCTAAAATATACTTTGTGTTTAAAGAAAGAGATGAATGAGAAGGAAGGGAAAAGAGAAAAGACTGCTAAGGTATTTTGGCACCTCATCCATAACTATGATGCCCTCAGCAGATATATCCACTAAATCTCATGGTTATGAGATTATACCTCAGAGCAAAGCTCATTTCAAGAGCACTCATCACCATCAGATCCAATTGCTGAAGCGATTCAGCATACACTTAATGTTCTAATCTAGTTTTTCCTTTCATTCAAGAGTGCTAGTCAAGGATGGCAGGACAAGGAAATCAACAAAAAGTCATTGATTTGAATGGGGTGGAGGGAAAGGGAAAAATTTCAGAAGTGTCTAGATTCCCTTCTTGACTTGGTTAGCTGTTTCACCAAACCAGTAACAAAACAAAAAACCTCAAAAAAAACCCCAAAACCCAAGAACATCCCAGTAAGATGAACTGTTGATAACAGGTGAAAATGCATAGAACAAAATTTCCAAGTTCTGTCATTTCGATTGTACCTGCAAATATGTACTAATAGATATGAATATAAAATATAAATATAAACTAAGTCAACTTTTAACCCTTAGCATGACAAACTTTATTCCCCAGACATATGAGAACTGTGTAAGCTACAAAGTCCAAATCACAGCTCCCCCTGAAGCATATTTCTTACTACTGTGAAGATTCATAAAGTTAGGCACCCTTCACAGCAAGGGAAGCAAAATCAAACTGCTCCAGCAGCCTAGCATTCAGCTGCTGTGAAGAAGTCTGAAAGTCATGGGTATAAAGTATGTAATCAGATTCTTAACACCTTGTGACTGCTAAGTTACCGGTATAAAGAATTACAAGAGCACCTGTATTAGGTGTCTTAGAAAGCAAAATAGACAGTATGCTGATGTTATAAATGTTGCAGTGCAGCCATGGATTAAAAATAGACCTTTTTTTTTAAAGGTATTATTTTTTCTTTAGTTGCTACCATTGCAAAAACAGGGAACTGTTACACATCTGCAAAAGCTTGTTCCAGGATGTAGCATATACATCAGTCATCTGCAACTTGAGTTTTGAAAGGAAAAAATATTGCTGTTTTAATACACAGAAGGAAAAATTATCAGTTTAATAAACATTTCTCCGTTTTCCCTTCCAGATCTTGTATAGCTTTATCAATTGAAATAACTGCAAACAGCCTTTAATTAATTATGTGCAGGAGGCATTTCTGTGGCTCCCAAAAAACAAAGCACAGAGGTCTGACAAAATAAATTACTAATGAGCAATAATAAGGCTTGCTCTTTCCCCCATTCAAGTCAAAGACAATCCCCCTGCTTTGATCAGTGGAAGCAGGTCCAGTCACTTTTGTTCAGCTTGCTTTAATAAAATGCTCTACATGAAAAATCACAATTGTACCACGCCATATGGATTAATGCCACACAAAACAGCCTGATCCTACTCTCACAGTGGAGTTTTGCAACTGACTGCAAATTAAAGAGATAAAAATACATACCTCAGTAATTGTTAAAACCTCTTTGGGGATCTCTCACCTGCTATCAGGCTAGCAGAGTGCATTTCCAGATCTAAATTTCAAAATTAGCTTAACAAATATAGGAGAATTATGAAAATATACAGATTTGCTCATCTGTACAGTTAACACTTAAAAAGATACCATACTGCAAAATTAAGAATTACTTTAATTTAATTAAGAAAAATAACCAGAGGGAGTAGATACAGACTAATAAATAATCAGAGTAGCTTCTGTAACACTAATAGCTGCATCAGAACTAGCAGAAAAAACACGCTTCTAAGTTTAGGCTGCAATTGTCTCCCTGACTAACTGTTCCTCCATCTAAACACAGCCCTGCTGTGATACATATCGCAGTTCAGATGGCAAGAGATGCAACATCACGCAGCCAGTTTGAGCGCTCAAAAGTACACATTGTACAGAATGCAAATTTAAAAGAAACAACCCACTAATAATTTGACATCTAAACAATACTTGGCACGAAAATTGTAACTACATTGTATTTAACTGTGGATAAGCATTTATATTAACTTTTGATAACCTCAGCTTTTCAGTCAGACCACAGATTTTGCTGTCTTTTTCAGGAAATGCGTAAAACAACACAGAAGTTAACTGAAGCCCGGGACTGCTTATTTTTCAAAACAAATACGGTTCTGTCAACTGGGTTACGAAATCAGCCAAGTTTTTCAAAAACCAGCATCTCAGGTGCCATATTCTAACCTGGGCGAGAGAATGTTTAGGAGATACGGAGTGCTACTTAGCAGATCCTCTATTGTATCATTTTTAATGTATCTTTGTAGCTTTTCTTTGGCATGCGGTAACTACTGGTCTTCATTTATTTTCCTTGACTACTCTAATAGCATCGCCTAGGAAGACAGCACTGAAAGCACGTAGGTGTTGGCATAGGGAATCTTTCTTTTGTTCTCTGCAGACGGAGGAACACGACCTTTGTCAGGCAGCACAGAAGCATGTGCAGGTGAGCAACCTCTTGGCTTCAGCTGCCTCCCTGTGACAGGTGGCCTCTGTTAAACACCGGCACGGAAACACTCTCAAATAAATAGTCGTTCCTGACCAACAACTAGTTTGACATCTTGTGGTTAAATATATAGTATTTATGTTTGTGAACTCTGTATTTTGAATTCAGCCATCTCAAAGAACGCCGAGTTTGATTCAGTGATGAACAACGTCTGGAGAGTTTCTCCACTGAGCTCCTACATCCTGACAAGTACTTGGAGTATTTCCGAGACAAGGCAAGGGCCGTTCTTACCGCTG